>NC_091473.1:237688874-237988874 GCF_036971445.1 Narcine bancroftii | reverse complement strand
AAATTTCACTTGCATGAATATATAAAACTTAAAGATTTTTTTTTATTTTCAGTCAAATTCTTTGAAAACATTTAACTGTTGCTGCATCTACAGAACGGCAATTGACATTATTGCCTTCTGAAATAAAATCCTCCCCCTCCACAAAGCCACCAGAAAGATGAACAATAACATTGTAGATAATTAACCACTCCCCTCGCCAGGTTTACAGATAAAGCTTTATTAATATAATAATATTCTAATAAAGATGAAGATTCTTACTAAGCAGGGTCAAGGAGAAACTGTAAGAGAGTCACACCAACAATGAGTGGGACAACCGCTCATCCTGGGTGATGCCATTTTATTTAAATGCAACTTTTTTTTTTCTAACAGCTGCTATGAACAAAGCACAACCAAGGTACTCCACTGGCTGAATATTTGCTCCCATCTTCACGAAAGATTTATTTGGTACTTTACAATTTTAAGCTTTTATTTAATATTTTTTCCTATTTATTTATTTTTATTTTTTGGGGTTTTTTTGCTGGTTGCATTAGGTCACTGGTTATTTGAATACTGGATAACAGGGGTTTTACTGTATCGATTAATTTAATGATATTAATTTAATATTGAGTAATGCATTTCAGAAAAATGTTTGAAATCATTGAAGGGGTACTAAAGCATAAAAGTTGCTGGCATAACTTGTTATCCAAAGAAAAAATTGTGTATTGGCTGTGAAGACAATGCAATCGGCGTGGGTGTAATAGAAAAGAGCAGTCTGTCCAGACTAATAATGTGAATTTGAAAAGTACAGGAAGACATCAGGGAATAATCTATGGACATAAAATGCTAAAGCCATCTACTAAATCTCACTGCTGGAGCATCTAAAGAGAAGGCTGACAAAGAACAGAATAAGCGTGACTGGAAAGTTTCCAATATCTTTGGCAATCAAGCATTGATAAACTACTACTGTTGCCAAGGAGGTGTTTAGAAATTAATATATTGAAATTATATGTCAATATAGAATTTGACAATAACAGTTATTTTTTAATAACATCAAAGAAATTTTTGAACTCTTTGGTGAAAGTGAAATTTTTGAATTCTTTAAATGAAAAGTCTTCATGGCAACATAACCATGATGTGGGAGTAAATGCACAGCAGAAGCTTTGAAAATTAAGGTTGCAGAAGGCAAGTATGGTATTTTGAATCAATACATCTATTTCTCTATCCCATGGTGGCAAAGATTCAGAATGCAGGACCAATGGGCTGGTTCAGCAAGAAACATACTGTTCATCCTCCAAAATAGGTGTTGTGCAGGGATAAGTTTGTTTCCCTTTGTGGTCACTATGGAAGTACCATTGAAATATTTCTAGTGATAAACCTCACTTCTGTTTTCCGGAGGATATAATTTTATCTTATAAAACACTTTGATTGTATTCAACAGTTTTCTACATTTGTGATTCTCTACTGTTCTGAATATTATTATTGTTAAGAATGTAGTATTTTTTTCTTTCACATTTTTCAACTTTGATTAAAAAAGCAAGTCCAATTGCAAAGCATCATTGAACATGAGTTCATTAATGTCAGGCAAGTTGACAAGCAAATGCATCTATTTTCTTCATCAATAATTCACTTATTTGAAGGAGAATTACTCCGTTCAATTTGGGCTTTTATTCCCAATGATGCACGAGTTGTGCACATGTGGGCATTTACAATTCTGTTACAGTTGTTTGAACTTTGCAATTGAATTTCTTTTTCTCTCTGAACATTTTAAGGAAATTAATTTGGAACATGGCAAAGAAATTAATATTGATGCTGAAATGTGAAAATAAACACAATCTGCTGGAGAAATTCATCCAGTTAAAGCAGCATCAGTGGGTGAAAAAGAATTGTTGCTGTTTTGTGTTGAAATCCTTTACTAGGACTGGGAAATGTAGAAGAGAAGCTACATTAATGAACTAGATAGGATGCTTAGTACATTAATGACATATCCTCACTGAACACCCTTTCCAATTTCTTTAGAGAATAGTTTAAATGCATGATTCTATTTTTAGGAGAATCATCCTGCTCTTAACTCATGAGAGGGCCACATGCAATAGATAACAAGGCTTGCTAAATACGATAATCAGTCTCATGCTGAGTTGGGTTTCATGGGCTGGTTGTACTGATCTTTCAAGTATAGTCCATTTCGGCATTGCTAGCGACTGCTAGCATTTATTTCCCAATGATAATTGTTCTCTTGTTATTTTATTTCAGAAGGCAATAATGTCAATTGCCGTTCTGTAGAAAGCAAAATAAAAAGACAACTGCAGTAATAACAGAAAATGATGGAAGTGTTTTGTTCAAGTTTAATTGTTACCTGGTACAGTGAGAATGATTCTTCTGCAAGAAATCTTATGCATCAATGTTAATATTCATACAATTGCATAAAATAGAAAAACAAGAGGACAATTACAGGGTATTGAATGACAGTGGGAAAAAAAGGTTAATTAATACAAAACAAGGTCAGCGTGAGAACATTGTGTTATGTCATAGAACAGCAGCAATAGAAAATGTTATTTTTAAAAAAATTAATAATTACTAATAATATAACATCTTACTTAAATCTAAACTTAATCGCATAACTATTCTCAAATATATGCGTTGTTGGGGGAGGAATTACCCAAACCATTATAGCTTAGGCATAATTCTGGAAAGTTAATTCAAATTTCAGTCTTAGAAATCCTGTGCTGAAACTCAGAACCTTTAAAATGATGCTCAGAAGTAATTATAAAGTAGATGAGGCACTGAGTGATCAAATTGCTCAAAACTTACAAATCCTTGTTGAGGTGCTTCCAAAGAAATGTTCTTTTATATAAATGGTTGTCACAGCTCCCTTCTTCCTTGTGTAGGAGAAATGAAACATGTGACTTCCATAATGCTTCCAAAGACCCAGGCAAGAGTCAGACAAAATAACCATCAAAATGGTCATGATCCAATACCCAGATATGGGTCAATCTAAATGAAGATCAAATTATTATTTAAAAAGCAAGTGATTGCAACATGCTGCTTTGCCAAAGGACTTTGGAGTGTGGGTGCATGAATCGCAAAAGCTTCGACTGCAGGTGTAGCAGGCTATAAAAAAAACATAAAAGGAATGTTGGCCTTCATTGCTAGAGGGATTGGAGTAGGGTAGTTATACTCCAACTATACAAGGTACTGGTGAGGCCTTATCAAGAGTATTGTGTGTAGTTCTGATCTCCTGACTTGAGGAAGGATAAACTGGCTTTGGAAGTGGTGCAGAGGTTTACCAGGTTGATTCCAGAGATGAGGAAGTTAGCCTATGAGGAGAGATTGAGTCAACTAGGGAGGCACTCACTTGAATTTAGAAGAATGAGATGCAATCATTTAGAAACACATAACATTATGATTTGGATAGAAAAGATAGAGGTAGATAAGATGTTCTCATTGGTGGGGAAGACTAAAATTAGGGGCACAGCCTCAAGATCCAGGGTACTAGATTTAGGTCAGAGAGAGGAGGAACTGGTTTTCCAATAGGGTGGTAAATCTTTGGAATTCACTGCCCATTGAAGCAGTGGAAGCTACCTCAGTGAATATATTTAAGACAAGGTTGGATAGATTTTTACAAGTGGGGAAACTAAGGGATTTGGGGGAAAAGAAGGACTGTGGAGATGAGCCTTTCATTAGATCAGCAATGGTGGAGCAGGCTTGACGGGCCAGTTGGCCTTCTCTTGCTCCTATTTCGTTTGTTCTTATGTAACATCATCATTGAATATTTGCCACGTAACACGATGGTGAGTAGTGACATTCACTTTTGATTTACCATTTGCTGCATTTTACATTAATACTGTATAGCCATAAAATACAGAATTGCAGGATAAAACACTATTAAAAAGGGTAACAAAATGAGCTATAGTTCAGCAATTTATTTCAAGGTTTATATTTTGAATATTAACGTGTGATATACAGTAATGTTTCCTTTTGAGTAATTTTCTTGCAATGCTTATATTCATGCACACACAAGAAGCTGCAGAGACTAGAATCTGAATTGGAAAAACAGCTGCTGGAGAAACTTGGCGGTGCGAGCAGCTTTTGAGGGGAGAAAGAAATCATTGTCCTGATGCAGTATCTCAACGCAAAATGTCAACAATTCCTTTCCCTCCCACAGATACTGCTCAACCTGCTGAGTTCTTACAGCAGATTCTTTATTCTGGCATGTGCATGCAACGGGCTTCCCCCAATCCCCCTTGATACTAGATGGCTGGGAGGATACTCGGCACTTTACATCAAATTTCTAGATCGTGGATGAGACTTCCAACATCTTTACCTAGAGCAATGGTTCTCCTTCTATGAGAGAAGGTACATTCACTTTTGAAGCAGTATCCTCCTTTTATGCATCCTTTTATTCTTGCCCCCACTACCTGTGACACTCCTCTCCCTTGCTAGCAGGTGTATTATTTGAGGGTGAGTCTTTATTATTTCTGCAAATTATATGTGAAAAACAAAGAGCATATCCCTAAATCAGGCCACAATTTTCCATAGAAATAAATGGACAGAAGAACTGGAGATATGTTTTTCTTCATCACAACCAGTTCTTTCAAGGTTTGTCATTTTGCTGTAACTACCATGTCAAGAGAGCTTAATACCCAAATGGTTAGGAGAATTTACATTCCTAGTTTTTCTATTCTGTTCTATTCTTAAAATACTTATTTTCTATCCATGATGATACCATTGGAAATAAATTAAGTGTCAGCAGGTTATTCTATATGTGACAAATGTTAGTAATTGTTTTTCCGCAAGTGTTGTAGTATATCATTTGGTTGACAGCAGTGAGGAATGACAAGTGATGGTCATCATTTTGATCTTGACGGCCAATTTGTCTGATACCAGGAGACCAGACGTAAAGGAATGAATTGGAAGTGGAAGGAAAATCTATTAATTAAGATCTCAATCACCTATTCAGCTTCCTAGGATGATCAACTGGAGGGGATTTCTACACTCCCTGGTATCTTGCACCTATCAGGATTGATAGATTGGCTATTTGAAACTTGCTCTTACACCTGCATTAGGAATAAAGAGTTTAAAAGACAAAAGTACTACACTGTACTTACACTAAACAAGGTTCACTTGCATGAATTTATAAAACTTAAAGCATTTTACTTTATTTCCATTCAAATTCTTTGCATCTGTAGATTTCTCCTCCTTCATGGAGCCAGCCGCCCAAAAGGTGAACAATAACATTATAGATAATCAATCAGCTAAAGTCTCTGGCCGAGGCAACTCTTACTAAGCAGGGATAAGGAAACACTTCCAGAGAGTCACCCCAGTGACAAGCAGCATCAACCAGCTCTTCATCCTGGGCAATATTGCTGTTTCACACAAATGCTACGCTGTAAGTCTATTTTGTCCAGTACGTATCACACAGGCTGTGTGAGAGGACCATTTTAACAGCTACTCTAGATCAGATCTGCACAAGTGCAAGTTGAAATGCATCCCCTGTGCAAATGCCTGCCAGAAACTTTATGTGCTACACCAAAGATAATAATATATCCAGCTCATCCCCAAACCAAATCAACAGATCAAATCTAGCTCATTCCATTTATATATATATGATTTTTTTTTAAAATATTTCAAGCATTACTTTATAGGTGGAATATTTATACTATTACTTAAATGTAAGTGTACTTTTAAAAAAATTGACAATTTTAATTTATGTGCCAGTGCTTTCTGATAATCTACAACAAAAGCTTTAGATAGGCATTTGACAATGCCTGGAAATCAGCTGTTATCCTTTCTCCTCACAATCCGTGGATTTGACAAAACCAGGAATTGAAAACCAAAACAGAAACTGGGCACTTAGCAGACCCTTCTCTCCATCACTTTTATCTACACGTAAAAGATGCATTTAACTTTTAATTTAGACATACAGCACAAAAACAGATCATTTCGGACCATGAGACCGTGCCGCCCTATTGATGCTCAATTAACTTACACCCCCTCCCCCTGTACATTGCAAATGGTGGGAGGAAGCCTGAGCCCCCAGGGAAAATCCATGCAGACAGAGGGAGAATGTACAAACTCCTTACAGACAGTGCAGGATTCAAACCCAGGTCCCAATCGCTGGACCTGTAAAATCATTGCGAACACTGCTACGCCAACCGTGCCACCTTATTTTTTTTAGAAAAATGCAGCTCTTTTATCCAAATTTATTGAGAGAACAGTAAACAATATCTTGGCTATCTGGTGATGTTGTGGTGATTTTGCTGTTAGCTATCTGGTGATCTGGTGATAAAGCTGATAGCTTTACTGGTGATTTTGAAGGCACTAACCATGAAAAATCAATTGACTCTGGAGGATCAATTTACGCCAATTCATCTATGGTACAAGTTGTCATTGATTGATTGCGCTCAGCAAAATTTAAATCATCCAGTTAGCTTGTTGGCTAAGCAGACTGAACATTTTTACATATAACCATATAACCATATAACCCTTTACAGCACGGAAACAGGCCATGCCGGCCCTTCAAGTCTGTACCAGTTCACTTGAACAACTCCACTAGCTCCTCCGCAAACTCCTGAGGAAGTAGAGGCTTTCTTCATTATGCCATTGGTGTGTTGGTTCCAAGAAAGATCCTCCAAGATAGTCACTCCCAAGAACCTACACTTGGTCATCCTCTCCACCTCTCTGTTCAAAGGTTGAACCTCTGTAATACTTTGAATAAATAGTTCCATTCTCCCCATCAAAGGCTTTCTCTGCTTCTAAAGCAACAGCCACTGTTGGCGTACATGAGTTTGTTTTTAATTATTCATCTTATACATATTTAATGAATCATAAACAAACTACAAATAGCACTGCAGTATTATTACATCAGACAAGAAATTCATTAAGCCACTCCAGTCCTAAAAGTCACCATTTTAAAATCCATTTTAATATTATGAAACTGAGAAAGATTGTACATGTAGTTGTTTCCGTTTAAGCACTTAATGTAATTGAATTTTCTATCTTCCACTTTTCATGAGCTTGTAAACTTTTTTTAAAACTCAGCTCCATCGCCAACTTTATCTGCATTGTAAATGTAGTGTATATATTTTGACCTCCAATATTATATCCATGATACAATAAACTCTCTTGCCCACTCTCGCTTCCTAACTACAGTACCACGAAGTCTTCCTTATTTCAATATCTACTTTCCATGTGTGTCTCAAAGGTAATTTGAAAGGACACTTGCTGTACAATAATTTACAACTATTTACTCTTAGGTGATTGAGCTAATTCACCACACAGGTTTCAATCTGGTATTGCGCTCTATCTCTCGGGTAAGGCAGTGTCAAGTCATTTTAATTTTCTATGTAAAAATTCTCGACACAAGTGCCATCAGTGAAAATGAAACAGATTGAATTATTTTCCTCAGGGTTTTGAACCAACATTAAACATGCCTGCTGGGGTGTGGGGGGGAGGGGCATTTAATGAATATTGCCATATGTTAGAAGTCACTTGAGTTTTTCACTGAGGTAAAGCACAGAAGAGATAACATTTTAGTGTTTGTGATTTTAAATTCTGTGTTTTTGAGATTACATTCAGAGGTTGTTGTACCGACTTCCCAAAGGAACCTTCAACCCAGAAACTGAACTCGTTCATGTGACTTGACAAAAAGAATATCAATTTAATTGTCTCACACTTTGATGTTCTACATTCTAAATCAAGAAAACTTGGGAATTAACACTAAATTGTATACAATTAGTTTTGCTTCTACTGATTTTCTTCATAATAATGGCATTCAAATGTTCAAGATAATGATACTTAATTGCCTTATTGTCAATTCCATTTTTTCTTATTCAAAGAAAACAATGAAGGGGAGAATTTCGACTGGAATTCTCCAATGTATGCAAACCAGATAATAAGAAACCTTAGAGCAATGGGTGCATGGTTTTAAATATCATTTCTGGCCTGTAGCTAACCTTTCATCAATATTATGATGGGTGATTTGGAGAACTCCTCTGCAATCATGCCTATTTTTGAATGAAGTAATTCTTACATTTTCCATAAAATGGCTACTAGGTAGAAAGGGGCGGCATGGTTAGGGTAGTGATTAGCGCAATGTTGTTACAGCGCCAGCAACTGTGGTTTGAATCTTTAAGGAGTTTGTGCATTCTCCCCATGACTGCGTGGGTTTCCTCCGGGTGCTCCAGTTTCATTGCACTCTTCAAAACATTGTGGGTTAATTGGGTGTAATTGGGAGACATGGACTCATGGACAGAAAAGGCCTGAAACCAAGCTGTATGTCTAAATTTAAAATACTTATTTCCAACTATCAGTACCCACATCAGATAAATCATCATATTCCACATGGTTCCTATCGTGAAGTGTTACTGGTAGAGCAGCAGCCACCTCAGGAGACGTTCTGACCTGCTGTTAATGATCTCCCTTGAGGCTATTGTTCCACATACAGCCCTGGCCAGATGTCAGGCCCGCCTTAAGATTTACAAAAGCTCAAGTCAGAACAAATTTAATATGCCAACTTAAGTTCATCTGTTGCATTCTGGTACTATTAATAATTTGTAATATGAGACCCAACTCTCTCTTTTATAAACCAGTGAAATAAATTCCCCCAAACTGCCTTTGGCTTGGATATTCATTGCACAGCTGCAAATTTGGTATCTGTTGGTAGGTTGCCATGACATCCCCAGTGGCAACAAAATGTATTTTGCAAAAGGACAATCTCAAGTGGTGTGATCCAAAGCATTTTGAATTTGATATGCCATTGATTAGCTTTGTTCATAATAATAAGACCTCCCCAAAAAAAGTGTTACACCTTTTCATCTACTTCACATGAAATGTCACAACTAAATCATCAACTTAAACCATAAACTTCAGAGAATGCTAGCCTTGCAATCATACTTGCAGGAAGTCAGCCATAAACTGTACCATTGTGGAAAGGACTCACACACACACACACACACACACACACACACACACACACACACACACACACACACACACACACACACACACACACACACACACACACACACACACACACACACACACACACACACACACACACACACTTGACTTTATATACCAGCAAGCAAGCTGAGTGAGGAACCAATGGACTTGAAACATTTGAAGACGATACAGGAAATAGCATGTCTCGGCTAAAGTTTAACCATCTCCTTTCTTTGTCAACCCCTGTGGTTTAGGCTTTTCATTTCGATTAGAAATTCAAAGAGAATTAACAACTTTGGCTCGCACAAGTTTGGATTCATTCCTGAAAGTACTTTGTTGGGATGAAACCCATATAAAATGTGCATAAACCAAGAACTATTCCCATCAAAGCACTTTGCATGATTATAAACAATTTTTCAACAGAAATTGATTTCCCTAGTGACAGTGGACTAGTTAGCTCAGGGGTGATAGTAAAGTCAATGGAGTAATAATAAAATGAAGCTAGTAAAATCAATGGAGTAAGATAAAGGAATCCTGTTAAAATCAGTTGTGCACAGTTAGGAAGCTGAATTTTTTTTCCAGCTGCAATCTATCTCAATTATAAACTTGTAACTTAACTTTTAATGAAATTGTGTCAGGACAACACCAAAGTGACAAATGGGGTGGGCGGTGGAGGAGATATTGAGAACCTCAGTTGGACATCCAATGAAGATCAGAGAGGCAGCTGATTACAGGCAAGTAGCTTTTCAAAACAATCACCTCTCCTCCAAATAAGCACTGCAGTCTCCAAGTGGATGACCTGGTCAGATCCTTGAAGTCATCACCATGACATCAGCAGATGAACCATGAGTATGGCTCTGAATATGCCGTGCCAGGAGAATGCATGGTTAATTTTGTAACATTGAGAGAGAAAGAGATGGTGAGAGTATTGCAGTCTCAGCAACTCAGAAAGTAACATGACTTACATAAATATTGACTGTGTGATTGAGGTCAGAGGCACATTCTCCACTGTCTTCCAGGTTCCCATAAAGCAGCTAAAATCCACACCATCCGTGATGGGATCAAATGCATGAAATTCGCTGGTTCAAATTGCCTGCCTATACTGCATAACAAAGTTTCCTGACGTTGGATTAGATGCTTCGATTTTCTTATTAATGAGGCCTTAGTTCCAAAGAATGTTAAACTGTTTCTGTTCCACAAAATTGCTTTGTCTAAAATTTCAAGCACAGCGAGCAGTAGAATTTCTTCAATGGGGTGAATTTTGGCGGAAGTTGCGACATGCTGTATACCCTCTGGTCAATATAGACCAAAGAGACATTTCTAGATATTTGTGTTCACTGGATTGAGTTCATTTCCATGGCTTTCAAATTCATTAATGAAAGAGGCATGCCTTTCTGGTTAACGTTATTTGGATAAAATTTACTGAATAATTTTTATTTCCATCTCTATTACCTTGAGGTATAATGATGGCATGGCACATTCTCCTCGAGAGGCGCTCCACCTGCTAATGCCTGAGAATGATCTGCAAGTGGTTAATTTAAATATTTAATTTAATTATTTTAATTTAGAGGTACAGCACGGTAACAGGCTCTTCTGACCCACAAGTCCGCAGCACCCAAATACATCCATGTGAATAATAACTTTCTAATTCTAATGTACATTTTTGATGGATGGGAGGAAACCGGAGCACCTCAAAGAAAACTCACGCAGTTCGTGGGGAGGACGTACAAACTCTTTACAGACACCACCAGATTCAAACCTGGGTCGCTGACACTAAAAGCATTGTACTAACCGTTACACTAACTGCGGTTAGATCTATGAGATTCCTGTCAGGGGATTAACAATCTATCCCAGAATACATTTTAACCTCAAGCCCTAACTTTGAATAAATTAAACTAATGATAAACTAATGATTATCTTCTTTCTGATGACTGATGAAATGCATATTTGAACCTCACCATAATGCATGCAAGTACCCAGCAGAAAATTATTGGGCAATCTCCCAAAGATCAATGAAAGTGGTGGTAATTAGTACTTGTCCTAATTGAAGTCTCTTACCAATTTGTGCAGAAGAATATAAAATTTCTGAGGGGATCCCCATTCTCTTGCTGTTGGTTTAAAGGAGGATGTTTTAAGGTTGCATGTGTTACATTTCTGATTTACTTTGCCTTGGTCAATGTGCAGGGAAGTAGCTGCATTATAATGAGAAACATCACGGCCTGTGCAAAGCTTCACCAAATATAAAAGGTAAGTCATGACTAAATATTTGTGAAAACTTACAAAAAAAAAGGTCAGGGTACTAACATCCTGATTAATATGATGCTATAAGGATTTAGAAACTTGGAAATTAACAAAATAAAAATATCATGACCAAAACATTAAAACTGAACAGTGAGCAATTTAAAGTCAGTATTTTCAGAGTGAATTATGTGCAGTGAAAGAAATGGTATTTAATCTGTTAAAACGAAACTTCAATCATTGTTTAATAATCTTGCAAATATAAATTCCACAACATTTGTGTGAAAATATTATCTATTACTTAATCATGGAGCTTTGTTCAGAAATACAAATGTGTGACAGCTAGTCAAATTATCCCAAGAAATTAATCTAATGTTACTTATTTCAGTACTTGTAATCATTTCCATGTTACTCTATGTGTCAAACTTTTCTCCAACTCATTTCTGCATCAGACATTTATTAACTATCTTGTCATTCCCCATGCAACATTCCTTTTAGAGTACAATGGGTAAAATTAGATCACGTTCCCAGGCACTGCAGAGGCAAGGAGGTCTTCACAGTGCAACGGCACACAAAAACATCTGTTTACTGTAAATGTACCATCTGGGGACATCTCTCAACAATTTACTTCCATGCAATACAATGGCAAACTGTGGAAAGCAGTGTCACATGCATAGACCAGATGATAAAGTCAGTGACCTAGATTGCTCAAGTAGGCTCCAAAAGTCAGAAGTTTATTAAGTCTTTCTGTACAGCAAAATGTACTGAAAGTCAGTTGAAATGAACATCAGCTTCAGTTTTGGTGATGGACAAGCAAAGATTTACGAGGAGCTGGAAAGATGCTAAAATGAAGTTCCAGTAGTCACCCAGTTTCCTTTCTATATGTGCTGAGGAATGAATCACAGTGACAAGAGATGTGTGAAATTACAGCACAGGCCATGAAGCAAGTCCCCCTTCTTCTAAATGATCCAAAACAATTATTCAATGTGACCGATCAGGTGCAGCGAGACAGAAGAGAGATTAAGAGCATGTGGTGCGCTGAGGTAGTAGCAAGCAAGCACAAAACTCAAAAGACTGTAGAACAGGCTTTATTCAGGTAAAAGTCTGAACACCAGTTCATGCTTTGGTGGCTCCTGTGTGACTGGCTCAGGAGGGGCCGGCTCAGGTCTATATTCGGGTCGGCTGATTGACAGCCGACTAGGTGGAGTCAGCCCCCTATGGGGTCTATTCAGGTTGGCTGATGGACTGTCAGCTCTTAGGTGGTCTTCCTGCAGGTCCAGAGATCGCCCCTGGTGGTCATATCACCACAGAGCATGAATGAATTATCTGCACCAGCTGGGAGTAACAGGTACCCCAATGTATTTTGTAATGAACTTGGAAGCATTCATGGTACATAAACCCAGGTTTACCTAAGGGAAGAAGTTTCACTTTAGTTCCTCAAAGTGCAGCAAAATTCATGTTGCACTGTTCCACCAAAATATACTTTTGTTTGATATAGGTTAAACATGAAAGTCTGCAAACACTGTGATTGTAGTTAAAAACTCAAAAATGTTGGAGGCACACAACCAGTCTTGCAGGTAAAATATATAGCCAACATTTCGTGCCAGAGCCCATCTTTAAGGTGTGAGCAAAAAGCAGCCAGGGGTTTGAAATATAACCAACATCCAGCCCAAAATGTTGGTTATATTTCAAACCCCTGGCTGCCTTTTGCTCATACCTTAAAGATGGGCTCAGGCCTGAAATGTTAGCTCTATATATTTTCCTCCAAAGGACGCTGTGAGACCAGCTGAGTTCCTCCAGCATTTTAGTGCTTTTACTTCGATTGGCATAATATGAGTTTCAAGCTCTTTCCAGGAACAATTAATACCTTGAAGAACAAGAAGGCAGTCAACATCACCAAGGACCCCCATCACCCTGGTCACAACCTCTTCTTGCTGCTATCTTTGGGAAGAAGGTACAGAAGCCTGAAGTCTGTCGGTTCAAGAATGTTTTATTTTCCAATGGCTATCAGGTTCTTGAACCTCCCTTTATTACTCACTCAGCTGAAAGCAAGTCCATTAGCCATTACATGCAGAGGTAGTAGGGGGGGGATTGCTTTGTGACCCCACATAACCTTCTTGCTGATGTGTAAGTATCCACATTATCTTTTCATGTTTCATAATGATAATCTCTGAAGAATTCTGAGATTCAGATTTCAGATTTATTGTCAGAGTTCATAAATGGCATCACATTCCACCCTCAGATGCTTTTGTTTTGCAGATGAGGCAGAATTACCACTTATTGGTGGTGCAAGAAAACTGTACACAGCACATACATGTAAACAAATAAAGAACTGCAAACAAATAATGAATGTAAACAAACTGACTGTACAATAAAGAGAGAATTAAGAAAAATAAAGTCCACAAGTAAGAATCCTTAAATGAGTCACTGATTGAGTTTATTGTTGAGGGGCCTGATGTGGAGGGGGAGCAGCTGTTCCTGAACCTGGTGGTTAGTTCTTGTGGCGCCGACACCACTTTCCTGACAGCAGCAGGAACAGAGCATGTGCTGGGAGAAATGGATCAATGATGATTGCTGCTGCTCTCCAACGGCAGCATTCCTGTACTTGTTCTTGCCTGTGATGTCCTGGGCTGTGTCCACTATCTTTTGCAGGGCTCTGTGCTCAGGGGCATTGGTCTCCCCATACCAGACCATGATGCAGCCAGTCAGCACACTTTCCATCACACATCTGTTGAAATTTGCCAGGGTTTATGGTGTCATATCAAACCTCCGCAAACTCCTGAGGAAGTAGAGGCACTGATGTGCTTTCTTCATGATGCCCTTAGCGTGTTTGGTCCAGGAAAGATCCTCCAGGATAGTGACTCCCGAGATCTTAAATTTACTCACCCTCCCCACTTCTGATCTCCCAGTGATCACTGGATCGTACACCTCTGGCTTTCCCTACCTGAACTCAACAATCAGCTCCTTAGTTTTGGTGACATTGAGTGCAAGGTTGTTGTTGGCACACTATTTTTAATATCCCTCCTTTATGCTAGCTTATCACCTTTCTTTATACCACCCACTACTGTGGTATTGTCAGCAAATTTGTCGATAGTGTTATTGTGTACTGAGCCACACAGTCGTAGGTCTAAATGAGAAGAGCAGGAGGCTAAGAACACAGCCATGTGGTGATAATGGAGATTGTGGAGGAGATGTTCTTGCCAATCCTCACTGATTCTGGTCTGGAGGTGAGGAAATCCATGATCCAATTAGACAGTGGGGTGTTAGGTCCCAGGTCTTGGAGTTTGGTAATCAGTTTTGAGGGGACGATGGTGTTAAATGCTGAACTGTAGTTGATAAAGAGCAACCCAATTAACTCATCCTAACTGTCCAGGTGTTACATGGCTTTGTGTAGAGCTAATGAGATGGCATCTGCCATAGACTTGTTGCAACAAGAGGCAAACTGAAACATATCCATGTCACTGCTCAGACAGGAGCTGATGTACTTCAACGCCAGCCTTTTAAAATACTTCATGCAAGTGCTCCTGGCTGATTGTCACTAAGGCAAGTGACTACACTCTTTTTGTGCACCAGTACGATTGACGCCTGTTTGAACAGGTGGACACCATATCCTGCCAGAGTGAGATATTGAAGATATCTGTGAATACTCTCTTTAAACCAGAGTTTTTCCATTTCTTGTACTGTATATCACAAGGATTTGTGTCTCAGCTGGTTTCCTATTGACTATTGAACTAAGTCAGGCTTGAATATATAATTTAAAATAGTTTAATGAAGCATTGAAAAAAAGATTCAAGTATTTATCTCTCAACCAGATATGATTAACAACCATGTACTACTATTCAATTTCATAGGATATTTCTTCAATATGGTTGGAGATCAGAGGAAATTAATACTTTGCATAATCTTGATGCATAATTTTGTTTTCACCAGCTTGAAATCTACAGCAAACTAAATTTGATTTTAATTATTCACACACCGAAAGAAACACATCCTATAAATAAACAACTGCACAAAAAAAAGGAAGGTAGGTTTAGTTATTTGTAGAGGACATGGTACAAAATGTGATGGTAAATGGTCCCACAATTATCATTACTAATGCCAGGGGAATGCAGAACACCAGAAACACAGCTAAAGGAGGCACAGATAAGGCTGCAGGCATTCACGTTGATATCATGTTAGCTCAGGCCAGAAGTAAAAGCAGAAATTCTCTGCATGTAACATGGGACAGAAGAAAATGTTTGAATAGACATTGGATATATTCAGTGAGAAAATCTTAATTTTTTTTTTAATAGCAAGCACTCCTTATCTGATTAATACTAAAAGTCACAAAACAAGACTTCCATCTATCTTCATGGCAAAAGCAATATATTTTTCATTTTGTTCAAAGCAAGTGAATGGGTCACTTCATTGGACATTTGTTCTGCCACAGAAAAAAATGTACTGCTTAAACCCTATAAACAAAATTTGAAAGAATAGATAGAGGGATAGATAAATAAACAAATAAATGAACTTTTAATGGGGCAGTTTGACTCTTTTGTCTTTTTGCAAAACTGATCATTGTGTTTTGAAAATTCTTGCATGATCAGCCACATCAGCACAAAGCAGCTCAACCTCCTCCTCTAGAGGCCTTGCCTGAAGCTCCGTTCTTCAGCAGATGGGCTCTCCACAACTTTGCAGCATTGGCTCTGAACAAATTCTGTTCAGCACTTCCCACTTGCAACACAGGACTCATTGTGATACAAAGTCCAACTTCATCAAATTGAAAGTCATGCTCGGCACCAGCTTGTGAGTTGGTGATGGCATCACAGTCATCTATAGAGTCTGCCTTCGCTTTGTAGGCTGTAATGGCCGACACCCCCTGCCATAGCTGGTGTGTATCTGTCTCTGTCTCTAGCTTCTTTTGGAATTTGTGATCAAGGAGTTTTGTTTCCTTTCAGTTTGGTGGGCTTTGAAGTAAAATATTATGCCAATATGAGATTATCAGACTCCATAGATGGATTAGTATATTCCTGAAGTGGTGGGTAAATGGTAAATAATGTGCCAGTTGATCAATACCCACCCCAAACCTCTCCACCCCTGCTCCTCCCCACCACTTAGTCAGGGATTCTGTGCACTTACAAAAATGACTATTCTCAATACAGTTGAAGACTCCAGGTAAGTGGAAGACGAGCACACAGCACCAGAATGCTGGAAGACTTCCCCTCCCTTTGAAGAAGGAGAAGCAGAGGAGATGACCCATGTCACAGTGACTACAGGGGCGGACTACTGAGGGGCTCTGAGGCAGAAGATCCCACAGACGGCGAACTGTCGGTGATTCGAGACGAGGAACTCGCACAAGCTATGGGCTGCTGGTGACTACAGTCAAGGGACTTGCACCAAGTTATGGACTGCTGGCGACTGGCTCAAGCCTGGCGGAAGGGGCACCAGGTATCGGAGCTGAGATTATGAGAGGTTGCTGGAGACTTCCTGCTCGTGTCAGAGGTGTGCATCTGGTGCTCAGGTGGCTGATGGCTTGGACTGAAAGTTGTGTAACTGTGGAGGCAGCAGGAGCACTGGAGTCAAAGCCATGGACATTCAGTGACCTTGGGAGGGGGCAGGGGAGTCTGTTTTGCTTCTCTTTCTCTGGCTGCAAGAGGCTGTGATAGTATAGATTCTATCACCAATGTGTATATCTACATATGAACAGAACAGATGGTAATGTAGGATGACTGTGATTGGCTGAGAGTGTAGCCACACCTACTAGCAAGTCTTAAAGGATTGCTCCTAGCCAGATCAGGTCATTCTGGACTGGTTGACCTACTTGTGATATCCTCCAGTCTCTTAGTTAATAAAAACCTTGGTTTGGATCAACATGTCTTTGGTTCTTTCGACGTGCATTACAGGGGCGCAGGGTAATTTTTGCTGTTAACGAACCTTTGTCTGCCTTGTGGTAGATTAAAGGAAATTTTGTGTGATATTACTTTCTGTTTTATTACATGATAATAAAATAATCTTGAATCTGTGTACCATCTCAAATACTCTTTCTCACCTTTGAATGTGTTGAGTCATCTTGAGCCAGAGATTCACAGGAGTTGGTGGAAATGTTGGATTTCTTCAAGGAAGCTTTGGGCAGATTCTCAATTTTTACTTTCTTTTACCTTGCAGTAGCACAGCAAGTGAACCTGATGTATCACAGCTCCAGTTCTCCAGTGATTGAATGTTAGTGCTGCCTTTGGGCAGCTTGTGCGTTTTCCCTCTAACTATATGGATTGAATCCAGGAGCTGTGGCTTTCTCCCACAGTCCAAATATATGCAGGTTAGTACATGAAAGTGGTCTCTGCAAATCGCTACAAGTGTGAAAATGAGCAATGCAATCTTAGAGGGGGGGGGGGGGCGGCATAAGATTAATGGAATTATGGGAAAAAATAACTGGGATTAGGTAAAGGTTCCATTATTGAGATGTAGCACAGGTACTACCTTCACAATGTAACGTACATGAAATTTTTTGACTCTTGTCTACCATAAGGCAGACAGAGAGTCGCCACTTTGTCCCAGTGTACACGGTGTCTGAAAGACCTCAACTTGGCTAACGTTATCATTTGTTAATGTTTCATATCTCAATCTTTTTTTAAAAATAGTAACATTTGATTCATAATGTTAATTAATTTTGTTTAACCAGTCAGTAAGAAATAGATGGGCACACAGTTGCCTAAAGGAGTGTAAAAGGCCTGCACTAGTTTCCAGGCCAGACTAATTATTTAATGTTGCGACTCTGGGTGGTGGACTACATCAATCAATCTCCTTCGTTACCCTTTATTGCGTTAATTGCTAGGTTGAAACAATCGTGAGGTCGAAAACTTTCCATTAGAGATTAAGTTACTGATTTTTAAAATTAAACCCTTTAATGCACATTATCATTCTAGAAATGAATGTAGAAAAGTATTTGAACTCATGTTTCAAAATGTATTCTCAGTCAAGCATAGATTTGTGTTTAGCGAAGTATCGGCATTAAGAGGAAATTAAGATGCAGAAATGTTAGGTCAATGGAATGGTCATATTGTGGCGGCTCACCACAAGACAGGCGAACCGGCCCTGCTTGTAAGCCACGTGGCGGAGCAGCCGGCCAAAATGGTGCCATCAGGGGTTTCCCTTCCTTCCAGCTCGGGGCTCAGAAACCCATGCTTGGGGACCACGTGGTGCCCGGGTGACGTCAGCATCCTCCAGCGCAGTTCTCAGCCAGGTCTGGGCTGAGAGTATAAGTGTAGCCCAGCAACCTGAAATAAACTAGTCTGCTCACTGAGCTCAACCCATCTGGTTGCGTGTGTTATTGCAGGAGCAGGTGTAGCCGCTGCTACAATATCTTATTATTAAAACTACATAGAGTAACTTTACTTAAATTTGACTTTGCACTGGTAATATCACAGTCATACAATGTGCTGGTCCCAAATTAATTATGAAATTTTACATGCTTTCAGATCAACTACATAATTTCCTGGTAATACATCTCATCAGAAATTTGCCCATTATTGCCCAACAGTGCTACACTGTTACAGTACCAGGGACCGTGACAGGGGTTCAAATCCCATGTTGTCTGTAAGGAGTTCTCCTCATATCTGCATGGGCTTCCTCCAGGTGTTCCAGTTTCCTTCCAGCGATCAAAATGTACTGGGGGGTTGTAGGTCAATTTGGTGTATTTGGGTGGTCCAGACACGTGAGCAGAAAGGGTCTGATACCGTGCTGGATGTCTGTTTAAATTATGAGAAAGGTTGATTTGGTGTCAGATTATTTCTTCTCTGCCATCAATAAAAAAATTAAACTAGTGGACAATACATAAATACTCTGGAGAATTTCACCGAAAGGCTCAGGCATGAAATGTTGATTACCTTTTACTTCCAATGGATGCTGTGTGACCAGCTGAATTCCTTTAGCATTTTTGTGTATCCCCAGCATCTAATGACTTTCTTGTTTAAAATCTGGTGGACAATATTTTACAGGCTCAAAGCTGGCTTTGAAGCTGCCTTCACAGCATATCATGACTTGTACCCAACTGTGGCTCAGAGGTCTGGACACAATGTAGACACATTTGCCAGAGCAATAAAAAATAATTTAATTGAGTGATGTCAGACATGCAAGACAAATCACTCCATTGGTGAGCATGCTGAATAACTCTCCATCTGGTGAGTTCCCTGGAAAACAGCAGGTTTTTTTTTTAGTTGTTGGCATAGGGCAAACAACTCATGAGGAGCGCTCAGGGGCAAATGTTTTCAAAGGACAGTGCCATCTGATGTCACTTAGCTAGAGGAAGAGGAATGGCAGAAGCATGGTGAAAATGTTTTAAACAATTACCTCTAACCTTTAAGTTAACAGGTCACATTCACTCTCCTACCCACAGTAATGTCAGATTTACTTGTCCTCTGCTTCCCATGTTGTTTTCACAATGTCAAGCCAGCTGGGTATTGACTCAATAAATAAAAAAAATCTATTTCTATTAATAAATTGGCTGATTTCTTTTATAGGTCCAGAAAAATCATAGCCATCTTTAAATTAAAAATTGAACTATAAAAGATAAATTTGGGTAGCAAAGCAAATAAACTAAAAAAAAAACATAATTTGAAATAATTCTCATTTTATTGAAAATTAGTGGCCTGTGTCTTATAAAATAAACCTTTTTTACAAATTTCTAGGTGCGTGTTTCCATGTGGCTTGTCTGCAAACCAACCTCCATGCTCTAATTACAGCTTCACGTTGGTTGAATTTTGAGTGCTTGGATGACAGAGGCAAAAGTGGACATTGAAGGTTTCGGAGTCAGAAAACAGGGTTTTGTTTTTGTCTTTGAAGGTTATAAGGCAGTGGTTCTCTACCTTTTTCTTTCCACTCATATACCACCTTAAGTAATCCCTTACTAACATCAGGGAACCTATAGCATAATGTGCTCTATGGGATTACTTAAGGTGGCATGTGAGTAGGGGGAGGGGGGGTTAAAAAAGGTTGAGAGCCATTGCTTTAGACATTGTAAGGTTCTGCCATTTAGAGACTCACTGAGCCCCTGTCTGTTGCTTATATTTTCTGTCTGTATTTATCAAGATGTTACTGCTACTTTGTCCTCATAAAGAACGTCTACTGATTAAGAGCAACCAGGTCACTGAAGAGGATTTTGAGTGTTACATACATGTGTTACTGTTAGATGGTTGAAGGAAACATTTAGACTTAGATTGATTATTGTCACATGTAATGAGATTGAGTGAAAACTTGCTTTTGCACGTGGAGTCAAGCAAAAAGGTCCCATGCTGCGGCATCATTTTGCAAAGGAAGAAATGAAAAGGAAAGAAAACAAAGTCTCTTCAGAGATAATAAATGGTGGAGGATCAATGATGTCTCCCCCCAATGTTTTAAAACATACTGTGAGTGTTTTTGGGAATGCTTTGATAAGATTTCACCTTTACTACGTGGTACCAAAGGAAAGGATCTCCGTTGAGCATTGGTATCTTGCTTGGAATACACCAGGATCTGCCAGACGGACCAAAACATGCAGATTGACCATGAAATTCAGGTGGCAAATTGGACCCTTTCCATTTTTGTATCAGTTAAGGGACTTGGTGTTGGTAATGTCTTTAAATATCCAGAAAAGATGCTGAGACTATTATTGGACATTTTCATTTCTTGGAGCTTTTGATGTATCCATGTTACTGGCCATTTTCAGGTCTTGAACACTTTTTCAGGAGTTTGCGTAGGCCTGGTATGACTTTGAAAACTTCTACAGGTTTGTAGTGTAAATTGTGCTGACCTGCTGTATCAAGACCTGGTATGGGGTCACCAATACCTCTGATCGACCGGAAAACATTGAAAAAGATAGTGGACACAGCCTAGTACATCCCCACCATTGAGAAATTCTAAATGGAAAACTGCTGTCAGAGAGCAGCAGCAATGATTAAGCATCTACACCACAATAGAAATGCTTTGTTCTCACTGCTGCCTTCAGGAAAAAAATGTATAATTACCACCAGGTTCAGGAACAGTTGATACCCCTCTATCATTACACAACTAAACAACAAATTCAATCAGAAACTCTTCTAAAGACTCTTACTTTGCACTTTATTTATTACTGAATATTTTTTTCTTTATTGCACAGTCAGTTTGTTTACATTTCTTTCTTTGTTTACATTTCTCTATTTTGTATCCATATCTTTTCTTGAGTACCAAATTTTTGTACTACTGATAAGTAGAAATTCTGCCTTGCCTGCAGGAAAAAACAAATCTCAGGGTTGCATGTGATGTCATATATGTATTCTGACAATAAATCTGAATTTCAAAACTTCAGGAACTCCTATAGTTTTGTCCATGAACTGGTGAGGATGAAATCAAGGACATCTTATCCTTCCCGGAATGTACTGTGGATGGGAGTGTTCAATGACCATCACCAAAAGTAACATTACCTATTCAAAGTCTTGAAGGAAACACCTCCCAGATTGAGTCTGTAGCAGGCAATGATTGAACCAACAGGAAGGATGAAATGTCCTTGATTTCATCCTCATCAGCTCTCAGACATAACTGTAAGAGTTCCTCAGATAAGTGTTCAAGACCCGACAATAGCCAGTAAGATTTCTACGGCAAAAGCTCCAAGCAATGAAAAGCTCCAAGCAATTAAAATCTCTGATAAAAGAGGCTCCATAGAACATTCTGTAGCCAGGTTCCCTTCAATCCTGCTTCCATATGTTGCTCAACATGAGGGAACACTGATTCATCAATTAAAGGAGAGGGTAAGTAGTAAAGAGCAGGAGACTTCCATGTCACCATTTGACTTGATGGCATGAGACTTCATTAGTCTGGGGTCAATGTTAAGAATCCCAAGGGCTTTTCCCTCTCATTTATATATCACTGAGCTAATGTTCCCTGTTAAGCTTGCCAAGTTAATGGACAGGACATACCTGGAGAATGTGATCAAGTTGTCTCGTAGATTGTTTGCAAGATATCATTCTATGAGTATGACTGGGTTAGATTTAAACTCTTTTATAAATGCAAGGAGTAATTTTAATCTATTTGACATGCAGGTCCGTCTTTCTTTGCTCTCACAGAAGACAGTGAGTGAAAATTTGATATGGTGTTTAAACCAAGACTGTTCTTTTTCTGCAACTTCCCCATCTCCTCTCCCCCATCTTCCCCTCCAGGACCTGCATAACATGTCCAGGAGTGTGTTTTTAGCCTGCAAATAAAATGTCTTCTTTTCAATTTTGTAAATAATTAGAAAATGACCTTTATTTTCCCCTTTATTTTCTGAAAGTTAGCTAAATAATTTAGAGATATGGAAACAAAGGTATACCTTGGAGAGATTGTTCTTGTTGAACCAGGGAGAGAGAAAAATACACAGGAGAGTAGGTGTTATTTAGAAGGCTTCAGGTGACAACATGTACTTACAAGATAAAGATAGTAAGCAATTAAAAAGCATTATGGTTATATATTGCAATGCGATACTTAAAACTACAATACTGCAGTTTTGTCAATTATAGCTCAGTTGGTAGTATTTCTCATTTCTGAGTCAGTCAGTTGTGGATCTAAAAACCACTCAAGAGACTTGGCCTCAAAGTTTCTCGTGCATTTCTAAAATGTGAGAGTAAGGATGTTGGGGGTCATGGATGGGAGGGCGAAGAAGGGTGGGGATTCAGTAGCCAGAATGCTGTCTCTGAGGGACCTTTCTTTTGAAAGGAAACTTGAAATCTCATTTGCTTGCTCAATTTTTGACGTGCTTTTCATTTCTGTTTTAAACAAAATACAATGAAGGGAAGGACATTGAAATAATTTCCCAGAGATTTTCATAGGTGCTAGTTCTCTCCCAGCAGATAGTATTAGCATGCAGATCAATCATGTCCATGATTGAGTAGGTATCTACAATTTTGTTTAAACTCAGGTCTGGATCACCTCAAAAACAAAAATTCATACATATGTCTGCTCTTCATAGAATATATCTTGGCCTTCTATACCATTATTCCCTCAGTGCTACAAACTCTAGGCCTCTATACCCTCCTCTGCAACTGGATCTTTGACATCCTCATTGGAAAACCACACTCAGTATGAATTGGAAACCACATCTCCTCCTCACTGATCATCAACACAGGCGCACCCCAAGGATGTGTGCTTAGCCCACTGCTCTACTTGTTATACACCCATGTCTGTATGGTCAGGCACAATTCCAATGCCATCTACAAGTCTTCTGATAGCACCACTGTTTTCTGCATATTCACAAACAGCAATGAAGAAGTGTACAAGAGGGAGATGGATCAGCTCGATGAATGGTGTAACGACAACAACCTTGCACTCAACATCAGCAAAACCAAGATGATTGTGGCCTTCAGCAGGAAGTCATGGGAATATGACCATGTCCTCATCGATGGCTCAGTAGTGGAGAGGGTCAAAAACTTCAAATTCTTGGGTGTCAATATCTCCAAGGATCTGTCCTGGAGCATCTACATTGATGCAGTCACAAAGAAAGAGAGAGTAGAGGAGTGCTGC
Source organism: Narcine bancroftii (assembly GCF_036971445.1). Lineage (NCBI taxonomy): Eukaryota > Metazoa > Chordata > Chondrichthyes > Torpediniformes > Narcinidae > Narcine > Narcine bancroftii. The sequence continues at coordinate 237,965,234 of NC_091473.1, read as the reverse complement.
AGGGGATCCTCCACCTCCCTGACCACACTTTCACCATCTTTACCACTGTAGCACTCAGTCCCTGCTTATATGTTAGGAGTAGAGGTACAGCCAGATTGACCAGACTTGTTAAAGTGTGGGCGTGGGATGGCAAGTTGGATACATAGTTGTTCCTTAGATTACTGAAGACTCCAGAAATGCCATGTGAAGATTTTTTGTTGCGTCCAAATAGATGGCTTGTGTGGAGGATAGTACTAATTTGGTTCTTTTGTGGAGATGCGTTATCCCATACTTGAGAATCTTCTTCCTGCTGGGAACAGGGAAAAGGGTACAGCCAGTGTAGGATGAGTCTTTTAATATGTTGGCTACTTTTCCAAGCTGGGGGTAGTTGTTGATGGGAGGGGTGTTTGTTTCATGGTCTGAGTGAGATTCACAACTCTCTGGTGTTTCTTAGTCTTGGGTTGAGCAGTTTGCTACTTGGATGGAATTGTATTGACTTCTATCCAGCTCATCAATTTTGGATTTACGCAGTTCTGAGGCACTGGTCAATTCTGATGTTCTTTATCACTCAGAAAAAAATGCTCTCAATCTTTCAACTTGATTTCAAATATGGCCTTGTCCTGGTCAATTTAGAAAGTTACAATTTCCTGCCAACATACAGTTTAGTTCAGTCGAGTCTGTATTGATTTTTTTTCCACATTCACCTAACATTTTATGAAGTTTTTGAATCTCTTCACCATCTCACTGCATGGAGGGTTGCAATGATTTTCAAGGAAGTTGCAAAATTCTTCCAGCATTTCATTACATGATCTGATTGATAGAGCTCTCTACCTTGGTGACTAATCAGACACAAAACAGCAGCTCCACTTTTCTCCTGATTGTTGTCATTGCCTCCCAACAATAAACAGATTTTTTTCTCCTTTCATTGCTCCTACCCATTTGATAATCTGCATGCCTCAAGGTCAAATTATTGAGGTGGTGGTGAAGTGGCTCTTCTAGCAGAATAACTGAAAATCTTTCAAGCATTTGCTCTCTTATTATAATGATTCATGATGAGTATAAACCTTGTTTCTCAACAAAATCATTTTGACACAATGTTGGCTGACACTCTCTGCGACTGTGCTAATTGTGACTCATGGGTACATTGTCACATTTTGTGTTGTCCTACTGAATCATGAATTTATTTCAGGGCTACTTGCAAATCTGCATGGAGATTCCTCCATCTTTTAAACATTTTTTTACATTTTTCACACTATGAACCACACTGACCAAAATACATGTAAACATTTCCCTCGTGAATATGCACAGTGTCATTTTCTCCCCTTTTTTCCCCTCCCTTCCCTCCCTCCTTCCCACCCACTAAACGTTCAACATATACAAAACATTAAACCCATTAAACAATGGAATGAAAATAAACAAGAAAATTGTGTCTTCTACTTTTACACACTGGGTCAGTTCATTTCGTCTTCTTCTCCTTCTGGGGGGTGGAGGTCCGCGGTAAGACCTCTCTGTTGTGTTCCATGTATGGTTGAAAGCATCTTCTGAGCTGGAAATGCTTGGTAATACTAATTATACTGCCAAGAGTTGGCATGAGATGGTGCAATATATTTTGCCACTGCCACTCACACAATACTGTACAGTTCAAACACATCAAAACTATTGTAACCTGGCATGAAGAAGAAGTGCAAGCATGGGGAAGGGGAAAGCCATTCATCTCATCGAATTGATTGCTTCCAGTAAATTGGGTAGAATTTGCACAGCTGCAGATTCTTCAGTTTTCTCATTGCATTGAGGAAAATGAAAAAAGTAAAACTTTAAGTGACAGCCAAATAATCTAAACCATCATTCAATGATTTATTCTCTTTGTGAAAATGACATGTTCCTCCAGACTCCATGGAAAGTTTGACACAAAAACCAAGTGGAAAGCAGAAATAAATCATTGTTATCTTTCTGTGTTGCCACACCTGCTCATGAAAACAATCACTGATCAATTATGGAGGCCTTGTTAACCCTCAGAGATTTTTAGTTGATTACTCAGTGAATATATCTTGATCATGTAATCCCATTCTGAAATAGCAAATATTTGAAAACAAAAACCAGACAAGATCAAGTCTTCTTTCTTAGCAGCTAGAACTTAACTTTATTTCTGTTTGCTTTACTTTGCTCTTTGTTTTCTCTACTCTGATGGATATCATCAACGTTGGGATATGTTGTATCACCACTAGAACCTCCATCCAGCAGCTGAGAACAAGGGAAACACCATTTACTTGAAATCTGGTAGAGAATTTATCCTTGGACATATTTTTATGTGAATGATAAGACTACAACAATCAGTTGCATCCAGTTCTTAAAATTAGATTGTTTGATGTCAATGGAATGAATGTTTCTGCTCTTATGTTTAAGGAAAGGATGCCACCTACATGAAGAGTATGGTGAATGACAAATGGGTGTTAGTCTACAATTATTAATCTGAATAACAACAGATGGATGGTGTTCAAGATTGGACCTTGCATAAAGGCAGGTACAGGACTTTAAATGCTTCAGGTACAGGACTTTAAATGGACCAGATAGTGAGACAGAGGAATAAATCTTCAGACCAATTCATCCATGCCAACTAAGTTGGTATTCTCGGCTAGTCCCATTTGCCTGTGTTTGGTCTATATCTTTCTCCTTTTTTTTATGTTCTTTTAAAATTTAGACCTACAGCATGGTAATAGGCCTTTACGGCTCATGAGCCACCCCCGGTGGCTTGAAATCGTGAGAGGAAACCAGAGTACCTGGAGGAACCCCACACAGTCGTGGGGTGAATGTACAATCTCCTTACAGACAGTGCCAGATTTGATCCCATGTCTCAGTTACTGGCACTAATGGCTATGCTAACAGTGAACACTTCCTAATCATAAATCAGTCCAAATGTCTTTTTATAACCATATAACCACTTATAGCACAGAACAGGCCAGTTCGGCCCTACTAGTCCATGCCGCAGCAAATCCCCACCCTCCTAGTCCCACTGACCAGCACACGGTCCATACCCCTCTAGTCCCCTCCTATCCATGTAACGATCCAGTCTTTCCTTAAATGTAACCAATGATCCCGCCTCGACCACGTCTGCCGGAAGCTCATTCCACATCCCCACCACCCTCTGCGTAAAGAAATTTCCCCTCATGTTCCCCTTATAATTTTCCCCCTTCAATCTTAAACCATGTCCTCTAGTTTGAATCTCCCCCACTCTTAATTGAAAAAGCCTATCCACATTTACTCTGTCTGTCCCTTTTAAAATCTTAAACACCTCTATCAAGTCCCCTCTCAATCTTCTACTCTCCAGAGAAAAAAGCCCCAGTCTGCACAACCTTTCCCTGTAACTCAGAATGTCATTTCTTTGCCTGCATCTACAGGTATGATGGATCTCTGAATCCTTACCTTTGAGGTTCACAGTGTTTGGACCAAGTGGAGTTCAACAGTGGATCACAGTGTCCTTCTGAAATACATGAATTCACATTACCTAATTTCAGTATAAATGAGCACGTTTATACTGAAATTGTCTTTCATTTGGAATCATTGACCCCAGCTTACTCATTTGGGCTTCTTCATACACAATGAATATTATAGGAAAACTGGAAGGTTAGCCTCTGCTCCCATGTTGTCCTAATCCCCCCTCTGCTCTCCACACCACCCTATGCACACACAGGGCATGATGGTTTAAAAGAGCAGAAATCCACAATAGTCTGTATGCAGAGAAAATGGATGAGTCAGGGAAAATAATTTTGTGAAGAGGCCAGAAACAGTTAATTATTGCCCACTGTTCTCAACAATGGTTTTAGTGAAGAGAATGAAAGAAAGGCAGACACTGAAATAAAATTTCAAGAATTACCGAAGTTTAGCAGAAAGGAATGGGTTTCCTGGTTGCAAAATGGGAATGTGAGTCAGATGGAAGTATCTCAGGAACAATTAAAATCCGAAATGGTTGAAAGAGTTTGAATGGATTGTGCATCAGTTTGAAAAGATGCAGGATTGTCTCAGAAGTTGGCAAATGCTGAATGGAACATTAACAATTTTTAAGAAGCGGAAATAACTTTGTGCACAATTGAGAGTATAGGAATAAACTGACCAAATAAGAGAAATGCACATTCTCTGAAATGAAGCAAATCAAAATTTTTGGGAAGCCATGCACAATTCAACCTATCTTCACAGGTTCCCATGAAACTGAGCTAATTGGCAGAAGAATTGCTGCTTTAATAACCGCAGTTCTTTTCCCAGCCTGAATGTAACCTGCGCATGATCCTAATCAGAGATAAAAGCCCAGGGACAGACAATCCAGGAAGCAACTGTCAGCCTGCATTTTTAAAAAAAATGTTTACACAGCAACCAATGTTGGGAGAAAACAATACAATAATCTGTATATTAAATCTGGTGGTTGGACTAGTATAGAAGAGTAAATATTTCTCCATTTTTTTAAAACACCAAAATAGGTTCTGGAAATTATTATTCCTTAGTGGAAATATGACAATCAGTTGTTTTCATCTGGCAACTGCGATGTGTTAGGGTCCCTGAATATTTCTCTGAACTGGTTAAGATGTGTTGTTCTTCTAGTCTCTTAGTACAGTCCATTTCTGATTATCCAAAACATTCGGGACTGGATGTGTATTGGTTAACTGCATTTTCCTGATATCTGAGAAATGCATTTGAGCAGCAGAATACTTGTTCCACGATCAAATCTCCGACACTTTCCTACCTCGGTCATGGAACATGCCCAGGCGCCCGAAGTCCCCACTCCAATCTCAGACATCTCCCCACCACTGTTGCCAAACCTTCCCAGAGGCCTGAGGTCCCCGCTCTGATCCCAGACATTTCCCCACCACCATCGCCAATCCTGCCCAGGCACCTGAGGTCCCTGCTTGGATCCCAACATCACCCCACCGCCATTGTGGATCTGTCCAGGCACCCGAAGTCCCTGTTCGGATCCCAGATACCTCCCCACCTTCGTCGCAGAACCTTCCCAGGAGCCTGAGGTCCCTGTTCTGATCCCCAACACCTCCCCACCACCTTCACCAATCCTGCCAGGGAGCCCGAAGTTCCAGCTCCCATCAGCATAAAACAACAACAAAGAATAAGAGAAGGTTTTTCAAGCATGAAATAAAGTTTAATTCTTATCTTGAATAGATGAGAGCTCCATTGGATTCTAAATTGAGTTAACAGCACGTCAGAGACCCACTTGGACATGGCAGGTTTGTGACATCATGTCGCCTCCAAAATATTTTGATGGTAACTGACAATTTTGTTAAAGTGGCTTTTGGATAATTGGAAATGCACTATATTTCCAAGTCACGATGCAATGATTCCTGTGAATAAATCCACCACTTGAAAGAATCTAAACGTCAACTTTTCCAAAATGGATGTTGGGAAAATTCAAAATAGTGAAAGGAAACAGTTTTATTGGTTAATTGAAAAAACTAGTGCAAAGCCTTAATTGATCAGCTACAGAAGGCAGAGAGCTAGAAGAACACAAAAAATGTTAAAAAAAAATCAAACTGAAAGGAATGCTAAAAATATATATGTGCAAGTAATATTTAGAATATACAGTATATGTCCAAGGAGACTAAAGTCATTTACCAGCATAGTAAACAAAGAGGACGTGCAAAATAGACTGGCAATATTAGAGGCTCAGCGCAGATCAGTTCAGAAAATTCCACAGGGCAAAGACGGAGTCAACATTTTATTCAGGTTCATAATTTGATTTGGACAGAGGCTTAATTGAAGTGGTTAATTATTATCCACATATATCACCCAATATATTTTTTGTCTAACCGTGCTGTGGCACCATAATTACAAACTGCATTGAACTCTGGTGTTGCTACAATAATTATAATGACACTGGCAATTGTTCTTTGTAGCATATAAATAAAATTGGATTTTATTAATAAATTAATGTCTTTACAGACTATGGCTCAGAGGTAAGTTTGAAGGAAATAGCTTCTCAGTCATGTTGTGATGGAAATAATGTTTTTCACCACTGCTCCAGGCAGAGAGCGTGGTGGATCAGAAATGTATGACAAATTTAGATGACCACCATAGAGATTGAATTGATATTAATTAATTGAACAATCATGGCTATTAATTATTACCTTATCACAGAAGTGGGTCTTTCAACTCAAGTGCTCCACATGAGCCTCCTTCCATGCATGAAAATCTAAATACCACATTATGTATGCTACTATTGAAATGTCTCTCTTCTTTGTGCAGTTAGAGTATATGGATTAACTATGATTTTGGGATTATGCAGCCTGAGTTGAAATCCAATTTGCAAATCTATCTCATCCAGATTGTGCTTAATATCCAGAATCCAAGAGAAGAAGAAAGGCCCCAATTCTGATTTTGTTGCAAGTGAAACATCTTGGCCATGATATTGCTGAGTAGGGTATGTTTCCTTGTAGTCACCACTCAGAATTTCCCTAAGAGTCCTAAACCTAACCACAAGATCAAATTTTCTAGGTAGGTCCAATTTTGAAGGCTTTGGCTCTGATCTGAGATACTCTTGGTGAAGGAATGACAAGGGCAGGCCAGAAAACTGAGGAAGCCTTGCCAGATGGCAAGATCGTATTCCATCTTTGACAAGTGTCAAAGTTGTCAAGTTTTTGGAATATCCCTAAAATACAGAAGCATTCTAAAGTCTCAAAAATAGGATAAGTTAGTTCTAAATCTGGACTCAATTAATATGTAAACTATTAAACCTACTTTTAAGAAACTAAAAGCATTACTGCAAACCTATGAAAAGTCAAGACTTTGATATGTAACTTCATAGATATCTTATTTTTAAATTATGTTCCGCCTCTATGCTGGGCATCTCAAATTCTGTCTGACATTTCTGTAACATAATGCTCTCTGCTGAGTGCAGAAGAAAATCATTATTCGAGTGCTGCATCAAATTTAGCAGAAGATCCATGAGCATTAAGTTCCATCAGAAGTCCAGAACAGGAATGTTCTTTGCTTTCAAGGCTTCATTACCAAGTATGGGCCTTTTGCATTTAGTTGGAAACTTGCTGCCTTCTGAAGGGGGAACTGCCGGTAACGTCTTTTGCATCCATTGGAATTTCTCAATAGATTCAGCCCACAGGCATATTACCTAATCATCTGTCTTAGTATTATATTGCCATTCTAAGTTATGGCATAATTTTCCAATCTACTTCAGTCAGTTTAACACCTTAATTTCACACTGCGTTATTCTAAAACTTCATTCAAACCCTTTTCATTTTAGGTTTAGATTTCTCCAGGGGACTGTTCACTTTCAGATACGCAGATGTTCTTCCAATCCAGAAACAAAACTAAATACAATTGCTCCCTTGGTTAACTGATACAATAACGTGGGCACAATAATATGGCAAGACTCCATTGATCTTTGGACATTCAAGTAATTACACCCAACAAGAGATCAAAATAGAAGTTAATGAGGAATCAATTGGATAAAAAATGAATCCACTCATTTAAAATGTTAATAACTGGCAAATAAAAGAGTTTTGAAATCTTCAGATTTTCCCCCCAGCCACCCATTGGCATTTTAGCAAAAAAAATTCTACATCAGGTCAACATTATTCTGCACAACACATTGCTTTAGTAGTATTTTCAAACACATTGAATGCTTAAAGTCATGCACTTCACTGAAAAATATTTTCTTGATACATTGACTAGCCTAAGGAGAAATTTCTTAATCCTTAAACAAGCATACATTTTATGCATTTCTCATTAAAGTAAATGCTTTATTTTCAGAACCTGTTGTTAATTATTTTGTGTTGGTGATTAAACAATGAAACATTGAGTAACTTGAGTCAAAGATTTGCATATAAAAAGGACTATGATGTGTTAGCACCGTGGCTTCAGTTCATTATAGCTCAAATCAAATGAGGACAATCCACCAAATGGATTAGATGTACTTCAATAAAAACTAAATTAGAGGCACCAAATTAACTGGCTATCAGCCTCTATCACAATGCTGGATTTGTTAAAGAAAATGAAAAATGTTCAAGAGTAAACATTTGTCAAGTCTGGGAATGCTAAGAATAGAATTTAGGAAAAAATGATCACGAATGATATTAAAGATTGTGGAGCTCATTCATGGGTTTTACTAATTGTTTGTGCTACAAGTTGTGCCAGTCCCGTGAAGGCTGTAGTAGGTGGGGACTTTTCCCCCTGGAACAGAGGAAGCTGACTTTGCCATAGTCTTTTCCCCAGGACAGGGGAATCTAAAACTAGAAGGTATATATTTAAATGCTAGGTATCATTTAAATGCTAGCTGTGAGAAGGGGTAGACGTGGGTACAATTGAAATATTTAAATGCATGTTTCGGATCTTGAGGGAGGCTGGTGCAGAAATCACATGGCTCTAGCTGAGGTATTTAAAATGACCTTAGGGTGAGGTGATGGAGGACTGAAGGAGAGCTGATGTTCTTCTTGTGATTGAGAAAGGATCTGAGAATAATACAGAAAATTTTAAGTCAGTGAGCCTGACTTCAGTAGTGGGAAAATTTCTGGAAAGAAATTGTAAGAAACTGGATATGGGACTGATTAGGGATGGTCAACATGGCTCTGTGCATATTGTCATACATAACTAATCATGTGGTTTTTTTGAGGAGGTTACCAGGAAAGTTGATGAGTGAAAGTGTTATGTACACGACAACAGCAATAAAAATTAGACCAGCGTAATATTTAAAATGATATTTTTAATTATTAATCAAAAATTATATAATACCTACCCTAATTTAACAATTTATCTAAACTTAACCATATTTATATATGATTATCTAACTAAACTATGCGCAAATATATCGGTGTGTGGAATACCTCAAACCACGAAAGCTCAAGGCTCAATTCTAGGAAGGCAATTCAAAGTTCAGTGACGGCATGCAAGTTTGAAAATGATGCATCCTGCAGTCTTTAGGATGGTTGAGACACACAGGCCTTAGAATGTAAGATAAGCAGACTTTAGGATGGTGGAGACACACAGGCTTTAGGATGGTTGAGATATACACTTAGATGGAAGGAATAGTTCATGAAGTGGGTGAAAGAGACCAAGGGTGACAGAAGGTTGATTAACTCATGAAAGCCCTCGCTTTGGTATTTCAGAGGTGAACTTTTTAGATGAGGGCCTTCTTCAGCAATTAGAACCACTTTTACAGGTCAATCGAAGTGAAGTGCAGTAATTCTTCTGCAGTAATTTCGCAGGTCAGTTGAGTGGAGTGCACTACTTCTGCCAACAGAGAACCCTTTTTGCGGGTCATTCGAGTAGAGCTCAGTATTTCTTCTGCAACTTTAAAAACCTTTTCAGGGGTCAGTCAAAGTGGTTACTCATGCCTCTATATTAAAGGGAAGAAGGCTGACAGTCTGTCGATAACAACACAATGAGGCCAAGTTGGTTTCTCAGTCCCTCAAAGGAGGTCGAAGAGATGTTTCTCTTGTGCTGCCTTCTTAAAATGGCCTCTTGAAAAAAATGTGTACTGTCTTATCAAGAAGCTGGTCACCTGGTCTCTGCCCCTGGCTTCTCCATGGCTGCTCCCCTTCACTCTGCAAAAGTATTAACTTTTTGGAACATGCCTGCTAGTTCACATTTTCCCAAAACCTGCAGGCCTTTGCTAAATTTGGTCTCTTAAAGGGGGTAGTCCCATACAATAAAATGATAGTGGATGATTGACTCCCTGAATGGAGGTCTGTGACTAGTAGCATTCCTCATGGATCAGTACTGGGTCCATTGTTATTTGTCATTGATATCAGTTATACGGATGTTAACGTGGTAAATTGGAATAGCAACTTTGCAAATGACATCAAGATTGGGGATGTAATGGACAAAGAGGAAGGCATTCAAAGCTTCAGGATCTGGACCAGCTGGAAAAATGGAATGCAAAATGGCAGATGGAATTTAATGCAGACAAATGTGAGGTGTGGCATTTTTAGAGGACAAACCAGGGTAAAACATACACAGCGCACAGAGGGATCAGGGAATGCAGATGCACAATTCCTTTGAAGATGAAGTAAAACACGAAAGTCTGCAGACATCATGATATAAGCACAAGGCTGGAGAAACTCAGCTAGTCAAACAGTGTACTTTATATAGCAAAGATAAAGATACATAACCAATAATTTGGGCTTGAGCCCTTTATCAAGGTATATCATAGAGAATGAGGGTGCCATAATTGGCATAGTGGTTTGCACAATGCCTTTACAGCACCAGCGATCGGAACCAAACCTGGGTTCGAATTCTGTGCTGTCTGTAAGGAATTTGTATGTTCTCCCCATACCTCAATGGGTTTTATCCAGGGCTCCAGTTTCCTCCCACCCTTCAAAAACCTACTGGGGTGTAGATTAATGGGGTGTTAAATAAGCAGCATGGACTAGTAGGGCCAAATTAGCTGTTACAGTGCTGTATGTCTAATTTAATTCTATTTAATTTAATAGAGGTACGCAAAATTATGAGGGGGTAATAGGGTGAATGCAACCAGGTTCTTTCCTCTGAGGACATGGATTTAGGGTGAAATGTGAAATGTTTAAGGGGAACCTCTTCACTCAGAGAGTGGTGAGTGTGTGGAACAAGCTGCCATCAACATTTAAAGGAAATTTGGTTAGGTACATAGATGGGAGGGGTATGAAGGACTATAGTCTGGGTGTAGGTTGATGGGAGTAAGTGGAAAAATCTTTCAGCACAGACTAAATGGGCCAAAAGTCCCATTTCTGTGCTGTAGTGTTCTATGGATAGGAAAGGTTAAGGGAGAAAAAAAAAAATAGGTAATAGATTAGTTGTCATGGATAAGTTGGGCCAAAAGGCCTGTTCCATGCTGTAGAACTCTGACACAGTGAGTCCAATTGCTGTCTTCTATGCCTCACACTTCCAGCATGTTCTTTTATATTTATTCACCCAAAACACCTTGGTAAAGCATCTGTGTAACCCAAACCACACTGGTTTTCACTCTATTATAGACATTTTCTTTGTTCTCTCCACCCATCGACATCTCTGCACAGAAACGCATTTTTTTTTCACGATTTCAGTGCAATTGGCAGGTGGTTCAGTTGAAATGTTTCCTCAGCTTCTCTCCCCACAGATGTTTCTGTCCATTTGGTTTTATTTCATATTTCCTGAAACATATGTCGGGCTCAGTGCGTAGCACCTCAGTTCTAAACTTCAGAAACAGACGACAATTCACTGACACAATTAAATGGGCTAATTCAGTGCTAGAACCAGGGTGCTTTTTGTTCTGTGAAAACACTTAAATGTGAGTGGCTGCTCTGCCAGTTTGATAGTACCATGTTTGCTATACACCAGTGATTGTATTAATCAATGTCTGACAGCAACTGACATCTGAAAGGCAGAACTGGGAGCAGCTTTCTTTGAAGTGAGCGCCAAGTAATGTTGCTTTGCTATTGATCACAAAATCCATTATACATGACTGAGATTGTTCAGGAAGAAGAATGACAGGTGCAAAAGAGGATATTTGGATGTTGCTTAATTTTGCCTGTTAAACACATGCCAAGTGTTTCTTGGTCTTTCATAGTTTATATATATATATTTTTTTTATGCAACCAAAAGAAAATTACAGATGCTTGGGATTAGAAACAAAGATGGAAAATTATGGAAAAACTCAGCAGGTCAGTCAGTATCTGTAGAAAGTGAAGGTAACCCCCCAGTTCCAATTACATGTTAACTCTTTTTCTTTCTGTAGAAACTGCCTGAGCATTTCCAGCACATTTTGTTTAGGTCCTTCTCAGAAGAAGATGCAATATTGTCAAGTATAGGTAACTTGGATCAAGAGAATCTCTTGAGGAATTGAAGAAATGTTGAAGTATACTTTGCCCTCCTGATACCTCTCTTAAATGTGGAGAAAAACACACATTGTTGGAGGAAATCAGTGGGAGAAAAAGAACCAACTGTTTTGGGTCAGACCTCTTCCTCTAGCTAAAAGAAAACACAAGATTTTTCTGTTAGACAAGGTAAAATATAATTCCAACATATTCTATAGCTGTAGTAAAATCAAAATGGGAGAGACTAAGTTCCATTAAGGATCAAAAAGGTCATCCAAATGTGAAGCCAAGGGAGATTTTAGATAAATACTTTTTACCTGTACAAGGGCGCTGCGGAATTGTGGCAAATTTGTGGTGATGTTGGACCATATTCAAATTACAAATCATTTTAAGGTAGATAAATCCCAGAGCCTAACCAATTTTATCCCTTAATACTGTCGGGGAGCTAACGAAGAAATTCCTGAGGCACTAGCAGAGCGTCGTTTTTCACCGGGATTGAGGTACTGGTAGACTGATGTTGTACTTTTATTAAAGAGGGGCTGTGAGGACAAGCTAGTGAGCCTGCCATCTGCGATGGGTAAATTTCTGGAAGGGATTCTGAGGGATAGGATGTACTCGCATGTGAATAGGCAAGGGCAGAAATGGGAAAGGTCTGCATGGCTTTGTATTCAGCAAATTTTCCCTCACAAATATAAGAAAGTTTCAAACAGCTCGAGAGTTGATGAAACCATTGTTCATATGGACTTTAGCAAGGCCTTTGATAGGCTGGCCCAGAAGGTTAGATCATGTGGGATCCAGAGTGAGCTAGCATACTGGATGCAAAATTGTCTTGATGGTAGGAGACAGAGGAGTGTTGATTTTTCAGTTTGAAGCCTGTGACCAGTTGTGATCCACAGGAGCTATTTCTTTTAATATTTAGATGACAATGTGGTTAATGTAGTTAGTAAGTTTGCAAATGATATAAATTGGTAGTATAGTAAACAGTAGGGAAAGTTGTCTAACAGGATCCAGATCAACCGGCGCAGTTAGCGCAATGCTGTTACAGCGCCAGCACCATGGGTTCGAATGTGCCACTGTCTGTAAGGAGTTTGAACATTCTCTCCATGTCTGCATGGGATTCCTCTGGGTGCATCAGTTTCCTCCCACCCTCCAAAACATACAAAGATTGTAGGTCAATTGGGTGCAATTGGACAGCACGAGCTCATGGGCCGGAAGAGCCTGTTACCGTGCTTTATTTCTACATTTTAAAAAAATAACTGGGGAAGAGGGGCAAGGAATGGCAGATGGGGTTTAACTCAGAAAACTGAGAGGTTGATGCAATTTAGTTAGTCAAACCAGAGTAAGACTTGCCCACTAAATGCTAGGACCCTGAAGATTGGTTAGATAACAGGGAAATGAACAGGCATGAGTGATTTGTTTCCTGAAAGTGGCATTGCAGGTTGGCAGGGTGGCAAAGATTGCATTTGGCAGGCTCCCATTCATCCAGAAAAGAAATTAGTACAGAAGTTAGATATACTGATACAACTGTACAAGACACTGATGTAGGACTATTCTGTGTATTGCCCAATTATAGGAAAGGTATCATTAATCTGGAAAGGATTCAGAAATTGTTTCACAAGATTGTTGCCAGGACTGGAAGGCTTAAGTCATTAGAGAGCTTGGATAGGATAGAACTTGTCGACATGGAGCGTAGGAGGCCAAGAATGGACCTGACAAAGAAATATAAAATTGTGAGGAACACAGATAAGATTCATCATCACTTTCCCAAGGAAGGGAGGTACAAAACTAAAACATTAAGGTGAGAGGGGAAATATTTAAAAGTGCCTTTTTTCATACAAAGGGTGCCTGGTACAGCACAAGCTGCCAGATGAAGTATTAAAGGCAGAGACAATTGTAATATTGAAAAGACATTCAGGCAAGCATATAGATATGAAAGGTTTAGTGGGACCACATTAATGCAGGCAAATGTGACTAGCTTAGCTGGATAACTTGATCAACAATTTGAGTTGAAGGGCCTTTTTCAGTGCTGTCAAATTACTTGTGCAATGGCCCCAAATAAACATGGGATTCAATCCATTATTTAAAATGTTTTTGAATGGTTAAATGGATAGAACAATACAGTGCAGGAACAGGCCCATGTCTCTGTGCTAATCTTGATGCCCTAGTTAAAGCTGCTTGCATATGACACATGTACCCTTCGCCCTACATATTCACATGTCTATCTAGAAGCCTTTTAAATGCTACCAATGTATCTGTTTTCATGACTACTTCTAATAATCCATTTCAGGCATGTACCACTCTGTGTAAAAAAAAAAAACACATTTGACTGCACACCTTCCCATTAAGCCACCCCTCACCTAAAATGCATGTCCTCTCGTATGTGACATCTTTACACTGGTGAAAGAAAATATTCCAACTGTTTATTTTATCAATGCCTCTCATATTTTATAAATTTCTATTAGGTCACCCTGAGCCTGTGATCCAGAGAAAACAACCCAAGTTTGTCCAACCTCTCATTATAGCTCATATTCTCTAATCCAGGCAAACCCTCTACTTTCCTGTAATGGGCTGGCCAGGATTGCCCACAATACCCCAAAGGAGGTTTATCCACAGTTTTATATAGCTGCAACATGACTTCCTTACTTTTATACTCAATGCTCCTGCCAATAAAGACAATTACTTTTGAGGCCGGTTTCAAAATCCTGTGGACCTGCATCACCAGATCCCCCTGCACATCAATTGCCATGATGGTATGCATTCCCTTTGCATATGATTTTCCAAAGTGCAACATCTCTCTCTCTCTCTCTCTCTCTCTCTCTCTCTCTCGCTCTCTCTAGTAGAAATAATGTATGTACAGTGTAGTTTTACTTCCCAGAATCGGGAAGACTGAGAGGTAGTGCAGGTGATAATGGCTGAGTCATCGAAGATTGGGATGTGGGGGAGGGGGGGGAAGGTACAGAAAACAGTGGTGTAGGAGAGAGAGGAAGAGGATCATCTACTATATTAACATCTCATCATGGTCTGAATCCATCAGGGCAGGCAGGTCACTAACTTTCTTTTCTGTCTGGCTGCCTAGCTGTTGAAGGTTAAGGTTTGTCGTCTGCTGTGGCTGATGTGGAAGGCTTGAAATATGGCACTCTATCTGACTGTTTAGCCTCACACATTTTTCTATTATACACTCAAAGCAACCTTCTCTAAACCGATGTGCCCTTTCAAAATTAAAGTTATATTTTTCTGCAATCATTGCAGTACTGTTCAAAGCTATGGCAGCTTGATGCTGAGTGTAGTTCTTGAGGAAGGGGCTTGGCGGTGTCATTCTCATTGCTTGTGCTACGCATTGCCTCTATAACGGCTCGCTGCCAAACAAATGCTGAACACTATTTCCACTTTTTACCTTTTTTTGTAAAAGCAAAAATCCTCTTTGGATTTCTGTTAGTTTGCAAAAAACAGGTATTAATGTAGGTCTTTCATAAAAGGAAATATCTATACCTACATCCAGGGATGCAGTGCTGCCGGAGGTCACTGGAGCATCACTCCAGCACCTCTGTCTAAAAAAAAATCAACTTCTCCATGAATGAGGGAGACGTGATAGTAGATTTGGGAGGACATTCTTCTCCCGACAAGTTTTAGAATTTAAGTCAGAAAACTGTTCGTTCCCCAACTTTCCATTTGGCATTCAGGCATTAGTGAATCAGAAAAGGTGGTGAGGCTAAATTGCAAGTTGAGGGAATTATCAATTGACAGATGCTCTCTATTGCCCTGGTACTCCAACGTGCATGACCGAGGACACCGTTGTCCTGCTAGATCTCATAATACATGGAGAGGAATGTCACCTTCTGGGTGGGGCTGCATGCTAAGGACCTAGCAGTGTCGGCTCCAATATCTTATTTTCTGTCTGGATGCTCTCCAGCCAGATGGCATTAACATCAGCTTCTCTCAAACCGATAACAGTATTCCATTCAAAATTAGCCTTCAAGTAGAAATTATATATTTTTTATTTCTCAGGAGTTGTCAGAGAGGAGTGGCCTTTGGCTGGGGTCAAAGTTGTACTAGTGAGTTTAGAGAAAGAAAGACCCGGGAAAAAGGGAGAGACATTGGAAGGGAGAGGGGGTGAAGAAAAGCACTGGAGAGAGAGGGAGGGAGAGAGAGAGAGAGGTATGGAAGAGATAGAAGCACAGGATAGAAAGATAGAGGTTTGGATACAGAGTCAAAATTGAGAGAGACCCTAAATTTGTGTGTGTTTTTGTGCTGGTGCATGGGTGGGGAGGAAGGATGGGGTGGGGCAGAAACCTGGAATTGAGAGAGAGAGAGAGAGATAGATAAAGACCTGAGAGACAAAATACTGAGTGATCAGGAGACCCAGGAGAAAAAGAGAGACCCAGGATAGTGAGAAAGATAAATCAACAAGGAGATTAAGGACAATGAGGGAGGAGACAGGATAGAGTGATGCAGGACTGAGTGAGGAATCCCAGAAGAGAGAGAGAGAGAGAGAGAGAGAGAACTGCGACAGAAGGACACTGTGGAGATGAATCAAAAGACCTTCAATAGTGTAAGATGGGTTAGAAGGGGGGGAGGGGAAAGGGTTGGGGGAAGGGTGGTGGGGGTCTGTGGGGAAGGGAGGGTGGGGAAAAGGCAGGAGATGATAGGTGGAGAAGGGGGGGAGGGGAAAGGGTTGGGGGAAGGTGGTGGGGGTCTGTGGGGAAGGGAGGGTGGGGAAAAGGCAGGAGATGATAGGTGGAGAAGGGAGGGAGGGTACAGCAGCTATTAGGAGGGATGGCTGGGTTGGGGAAGGGGGAGAACTGGAAAAACTGGAAAGGGGAGGGGAAAAAGGCGAGCAGATTAGCAAAAATCAGAGGTTGATGTTAATGCCAACTGGCTGGAAAATAAGGTGTTTTCCTCCAATCTGTGGATGGTCAAGGTAGGATAATAAATAAGGACATGGATGGACATGTGAGTAAGGGAGTGTGACTCAGATTAGAAATGGTTGGCTTCATGGTGGAATCTGTTGTAGAGAAGGGAGTGGAGATGCTCAATGAAGTGATCTCCCAATTTGTGGTCAGTCTCTCCATCGTAGAGAAGGCCACAAAAGAACCACTGAATGCAGCAAATCCACCCTGTGGATATACAAGTGAAGTGATGCTTCACTTGAAAGGCCTGTTTGCGGCCATGTTTGTGGAAGAAAGCAGACATCTCTGAAGATCTGGACTGGAAGGCGTCATCTTAGGAACAGATGTGGCAGAGACATTGAAATTGAGAGAAGGGGATGGAATGCTTGCAGGAGACATGAGAAAGTATAGTCAAGGTAGTTGTGGGAGTTAGGGGGTTTGTAATATAGGTTGGTGGAAAGCTTGTCTCCTGAGATGGAGAAAGAGAGATCCAGGAAGCTGATACCCACATGGGTCCCAGCTACATCTTCCTGTTTGTAGCCTTTGTGGAGCAATTCATGCTGCAAGACTACACAGGCAAAACCACTCAACTCTTCCTCTGGTGTATAAACAACTACATTGGGGTTGCCTCATGCACCTGCAATGAGATTGTCAACTTCATTCAGTTTGCGTCCATCTTCCACCCTGATCTCAAACTCACCTGGTCGATCTCCAACAACATTCTCCCATTCCTGGATCTCTCTGTCTCCATCTTGGGAGAAAAGCTTTCCACTGAAAGCTTAGGTACCCTCTAACTACCTTGACTACGCTTCCTCATACCCATGGCCCCTGAAAGGATTCCATGTTTTCTCTCAATTTCTCAATTTCTGCCACATCCAAGATGAGGCCTTCCAGTCCAGATCTTCCAAAATTTCTGCCTTCTTCCACAAACTTTGCTTCCCCTGCACCACCATCAACTCACCCCTCACCCACATCTCATCCATTTCCTGTTCATCTGCCCTGCCCCTTCTGTCCCTGACACAACAAGCATAGAATTGCCCTCATCTTCACTTACTACCCCTCCAGCCTCTGTATCCATCACATTATCTGATGGAATTTATGGAATTTACTACAGGGTCCCATCACCAGACTCATTTTCCTTTCTCCTCCCCTCCATACTTTCTACGTGGACTGTGGACTGACTGCTCCCTCTGTGATAACCTTGTGCATCCATCCCTCCACCCCCCCAGGACCTTCCCCTGTGAGGTGCAACACTTACGCCCACACCTCCTCCCTCACCATGGTCCAAAGACTTTCAAGTGAAGCACCACTTCACTTATATATCCACAGGGCTGATTTGCTGCATCCAATGCTCCCTTTATGGTCACAAATTGGCAGATCATTTCATTGAGCACCTCCACTCCTTCCTCCCAACTATTTCAATTCTGAGTCACACTCCCTTACTCACATGTCTGTCCATGGCCTTATGTACTATCCCAGCCTGACCACCCACAGATTGAAGGAACAATATCTTATTTTCTGTCTGGATGCTCTCCAGCCAGATGGCATTAACATAGACTTCTCTGCTTTCTGCTAACCTGCCTGCCTTTCCCCCCCTCCCCTTTCCAGTTTTTTTCTAGTTCTCCCCTCCACCCAGCTAGCCATCCCTTCTCCCCCTGATTGCTGCTGTTCCCTCCCTCCCTGCTCCCCCCATCACCTCCTGCCTTTGCCCCCATTCCTTTTGTTCAGACTCCTGCCAACATTCTTCCATACCCAGGGGTGCAGTCCTACCGAAGCTCACCGGACCGCTACTCTGGCACCTCAGGGACAGCTCCAGCACATCATGGGATGACTCCAGCACCTCCTTGTTGCCATTTTTGGTGAGCTCCAGCACCTAAAAAAAAAATCAGCTCTTGATGAAGAGCTCAAGCACGAAACATTGATTATGTAATTTTTACCTATAAACGATACCCTTTGACCAGCTGAGTTTCTCCAGCATTTTGTGTTTTATCATTGGTCACAGTTCTCCTGACCTAATTATGTCTTCTGCCTTCTAAGGCCTGCCAGTTCCCAATCCAAACTCTCAATTCGCATGGAGCCCTTGCATCTGTACTTCCTGGATCAGCCTGCTCTGAGGAACCAGGTCAAATGGCTCACTAAAATCCACTGTGAATGACAGATGCAAAAGAGGATATTTGGATGTTGCTTAATTTTGCCTGTTAAACACATCCCAAGTGTTTCTTGGTCTTTCACAGTTTATATATATGTGTGTGTGTGTGTGTGTGTGTGTGTGTGTGTGTGTGTGTGTGTGTGTGTGTGTGTGTGTGTGTGTGTGTGTGTGTGTGTGTGTGTGTGTGTGTGTGTGTGTGTGTGTGTGTATTTTTTTTTAATGCAACCAAAAGAAAAGTACAGATGCTTGGGATTAGAAACAAAGATGGAAATTTATGGTTACCGTGTCTTGTGTGAAATCACATTTATGATTTGTGTTCAATTCAGTGTGTTGGGTCAACCCTTGAAATTAAAACAATATACATCCCTTGTCGGTTCATAACGGAACCGGCCAGTTTTCAAATTTCAGCGTGCCGCGATTGAACGACGCTTGTGTTTGCGGTGCCTCATTGCACAAAGGTTCATTCTTGGGTTACTCGCTGTCGCTAGTTCTGGGAGAAAACTCTTTAACGCCACAGTAATTTTCAGATCGTTAATTCGGCATCTTGAGTTATTCTGAGACTTTGATGCTATTCTGAATGCGTAAAAATGCAGCATTTCTGTCTGCGCCGATCCCTGTCATTTCTTGACACGCCTGCGCTGCTTCCAATAGGCGTATGAAATGTCCTCAGTCGGTCCTGAATATGGATCCGGATACATTCTGCCGTGAAATGTCTCTCGGTTAGTTTCAACCATAACCATGTTCAAGATGTTTGTGTGCGTGTGGTTCCGCGAGGCATTGTTAAAACCAAGCAGTTTTTTGCATTTATTCCCCCCCCCCTCCCCCCGAATATGTTCAACTTGTGGGCTGCTTTATTACTTTCTCATGTTTCCACCCCCAATGCCCGTCGTTCCGACCGTGTGGCGAGCTTTCTGCAGGGACACCCAGAGGTGAATGATGGACACGCGTGGGCGCTGATAACCCAGGTGCTGCGTTCAAATTAATGTGTCATGTTTAAGTTATCCTTCCCCATTCGTCTCTCCCCAATCCCCAAGAATGGACAACACTTTGGGGGCATCGTCCAAATAGGACGAAACGTCTATTCAAACCGATATTAGTATCTACCTATAGACATCTACTCAACCGTTTATGGATTACCCCGTCTTTTTCAGTTGGATGCGAGTGGCGGGCGCTGGACGAAGAGAGGGTCCTATAAATAGTACACCTTACATGAGCTTACGTACCCAGGTGGGTCCATTCGCAGGCATCTGCGCAATGTCCGTATGCCACGGAGAGTTTAAAAAAGAATAAACAGTTCTTCTTTCAGCCTGGAGTCCCTCTGACTTGCGCGGGGTGTGTCGCACAACCCGTCCCGAGCTGGACATCCCAGGCCATCAACGAGCCCAGTCGGTGTCAAACGAAACTCTTTTTCGGCCATTGAGATTGGCGCTGTCCAGCGTGCTGAAAGGGGATCCGCTGGATCTCGGTTAAATAGTCTGGGCAAGCAGAAAAAAGGCTGGTGCCAAGTCGGCACGCACACCTCTGATTCCTTTCAAGCTGGTTCGTAAGCGCTCTTTGCCACGGCCTTCTGGTCTGGACATTTTATTTGAAAGATATTCCGCTGTGCTCCCAGTTGGAGCAGCGGTGTAGCTTATTTGTTCCACTGCTGAAACAGAACTATAAGGTTCTGATCGGCTCGCAATTGTGTCGCTGCAGTTCACTTTTAAAGAAGGTTATGACATGACTAATTCAGATGAAAGGATACTGGCTGTAACAGTAACATGCCATCAACTTTTTGGTTTCTTGCTATACTTTCTGCACTTCTTATTGCCTTTTGTAGTAAGTACAAGTTTATTATCTTTAGAGGGAGCATGGTTTGGGGATCAGAATAGCATAAATATTGTGAATTGTGGAGTGAAATGACAAAATTAGTTTTTGCAGCGTTATAATCGATTGATTGACACACATATCAAGAGTCGCCACTTCTAATGCATAAAATTGTGGCAAAGATTTTAAAGTACGAAATATATTTGCCATTGTTAAGGAGTTGGATTTTATCTGTAGATTAAACATGTTTTAAATCGATTATATAATGTGAGCCATATTTTCTACAATTGAGATTTTGCTGAGAATTGTATGGTATTTTCAAGACTTATATCATGAAATTCTTGGAACCCTAATTGTTGTTTTCAATTTACAAGTAAAAGTGCTTCTGTAATTATTCTATTGAAGATTAAGTTACACAGCCAATTTTAACATGACGTCTTTAAAATTGAAGTTTGGCAGATCTCGTCACCTTGATATTCAATCGCTATATTCTCCATTCGATAATCACTCCGAAATATATATACATACATAATCGCAGGGTGAAGGGATTAATGCGAACAGACGTCGTGTTTCAGCTGCCTCTGGTCCATCGTCCATAGCCCGTCTTATAACTAGAATTCCAATACACACCCGTACCACTAGTGAATCACGAGATGAACAAAGATTTATAGACCGAGCCAAAATGCCAGCTGGAATTGAATATTGTGAAATCTCATCAGAAATGATCTGATGTTGACCATTTTTAATTGCAGTAAGCTTTTGATTTATTGGAGTGAGAACCTGTGCGTCTATGGCTTCAGGCTTTTTATTGGGTTATCATAGAACATTGGGGGGAAAAAAAGAGGGTATTGTAATATTAAAGAATGATCACAGAGTAGTCATTGCTATTTGAAGGTACTCGAAAACAAACGCATCAGCCTACAGGTTGTTGTGTCTTTGAAATCACATCGCCCAATTTAAATGCCACAGCTTTCAAAACTGATAATAAAATAAAATTTTCAATAAGCAATTTTCCGCATGATGACTGGGAAAACGCTTGATCATTTGATTTAATAAATATCAACAAATATTGCAAACGTGGTTCGGTAAATGTAGCGGAATATTCCAAATCAAGTGAAAACATTCTTGTTTATAATATGGTTGGTTTTTTTTAAAGCAGACCATAACACAAATGTTTGTTGTTGGACTTGGTGGGAACTCAGGATCAGAGAGTAAACCAAAGGTGAATGTCGGATTAATATCAGTTACAGTCTTAATCAAATCATTGCCCAATGTAACACTTTACGTATGGTTGTAACACACGTATTAGTATCCTTCTGTGTCAACAACTCAAATGTATTGACATTTACTTGCTAGTAAAATAACTTCAGTTAGTTCATAATTTATTGGCCAATTAAACGCTCGCTTGGCATCTCTTCTTAACTGAGGGGAACGGGGATGGTTCTTGTATGTGCCATATAAGCTTCATTACCCTCAAAGAAAGTAAAGGTTTAGGACGGCGTGATTCATTGTAGTGTTATCCCTTCAATTTGATTTACATAATAAAGCGCATGAGCCATCAAGCAATGACTGAAAACAGTTATCCTATCGTCGCCAAGGGCTCGGTGTCGCCTTACAAAGAGGAACTAAACTCATGGAGATACTTTGTGAATGGCGATAAATGAGTGGTATGCGGCCGCTACTTTTACGCATGGAAATTGAATGATGAATGAGCCTGATTCTTCACTTGGTGAGATGAAGTAGGCAGTGCTCGCCCCGCATGGCTTGTTCTCCCTTTACTTTCTTTGTCAGCAACTTCAGTTCACACTACGATGTTTTAACGCCACTTCAGTGAACTTTCAGATGGCAAATTAGAGGGAAAAAATCTCAGGCCTTCCTGGTGATATTTGTGCAATGGTGGAAAAGTATTGGATGTTCTTCTCAAGCCATTAACATCTGACTGAAGTAGAACTTCCCGATTTTACATTTCTTGTCTCAAATCAAATTACGGGTAGAAGCTGTCCCATGGGTTGACATCAAACTATTGTCTCTGTGCTTAACTGTGCTCATGGAAAGCCAGTCAGGAATATCAGAAATATAACTTCCTCTGGAAATAAAGCTCCCATTTGTCAAGTATTCCTATTACAAAATGACAACTAAGAATTTTTTTAAAAAGCCATGTTTGAGTTATTTCCCTTTCCATGTTTCACGTTGGCCAGGTCGAAACTACAATACATTTACACTTTATGGGGAGTGAAACCTCCGAAATTTTCACCGCTTTAATACTGTACAGTATACAATTAAGAATCTAGATGGTCATTTAGCGCTAAAGTCTTTGGATTGGCGCCACATTTAAGTGTTAACATTTAATGATATAAATACGAGACATAGCACATACTGCATTGTAATTGAGATTATTTTCCACTTGAGCCCACGGACATAAGGCATAATTCAACTGTTAGAATCATAGAATTCTGCAGCACAGAAACGGGCCCTTCGGCCCTTCTAGTCTGTACCCAACTACTTATTCTGCCTAGTCCCACTGATCTGCACCCAGCTCACATCCCCCTCCGCCATCCATGTACCTGTCCATTTTTTTTCTTAAATATTCTGATTGAGCCGGCATTTAGGACTTCGGATAACAGCTGTTCTCTCCTAATGTCCTCCACTCCACTTTTACCCTTAACCCATGTTCCCCGGTTTGCATCTCGCCTAACCTTTGTTCTGCAAAATCAATAATTTTTTTTCTTGCCTTACTTTATAAATGCTGGACGGGCTGCCTCCTGACATTCGCACCATTACATCTAACCGTCATCGGACAATTCCGTTCACTCCCATTTGAAATGTCTGTGACCAGATTATATAATCTTTGTAGTTACAAGTCATGCCTCGAACCAACTTGTTCCAAACACTGGAATGCATTGAGCAAAATGGATGGGGGTGGGAGGGAGGGATTGGTGTTTTCAAGTACCCTGTCCACAAAGAGTACGATCAATCAAATCTTGCTGAATAGTTTACTCACAGTCGTCGGGAAAGTGACAGAAGTCTCATCGACAGTGCCATCAAGTGGCAGCTTGCGGGGAACCAGTTTTGGGGTCTGCCTGGACCACGTCCTCTCCAGATCTCATTTGCAGGCCTTGGTTTAAATATGCGCCAAGGAGATGAATTCAAGACTTGAGGTAAGACTGATTGCTCTTGACGTGAGGTCAGAGTATGGCGTCATGGAGCCCTGGGAAAACTGAAGTCAATGGTCATGAGGGAAACATTCCAATGGCTAGAGCCAATACTTTGCACGAAGGATCATGATTATGGCTGTTGGGTATCGAGAGTTCCAATGGCAATGTCCTAACCCAACCATCGACATCTGCTTCTAATATCATCTTTCTTCCAGAAGATCAATTTTCAGATCAATTGATAACACTTGAGAAACAGAAACGGCACCCCATTCAGCATCATGGGACTCATAGTGGACCAAAAAATTAACAGGACCAGTCATGCAAACAATTTAGCTTCAATATTCAGCGAAGGAGAGCATGTTTTAACGCCACTTTCTGACAAGCCAATCCTATCCACAAGGTACATACCAAGGTACATTCCCCTGGATGACTGAGGCTTCATCGACACTAAATTAAACTCACCACCTCCCCATGCAACACCTTAAACATTAATTACCTGCAATATTAGCTAATCTAGGTTGTCACATGCATCTTCTGTAACAAGCAGTTGCTCACTCCGAAAACACTTCCCAAGTAGAAGATGAAACACCGTCTCCATGTTCCTCAGCTCGTCACACACAGTTCTGACTTCGAGATATTTTGTTCCTTCATTGCCTGCAGTCTGGAACTACCGACTCAGTAAACATCAGGGAAGTACCTTCAGTGCAATCACAACATTCCTGAAGACAACTAAGGCTGGACAATAAATGCGGATTCTCCCCACCCTACCAACAACAACAACAACAAAAAAAATAGAATAAATACACGACCTTTGCAGGTGCTTCCATAACTGGATCATAATGAAAGGCCAACTTGATGGCAATATGCAAAAGCAAATGCCACTTTAATTGCACTGCACAGATGATAAAACTGAAAACTGGTTTTAAAATAAAATTATGAGTACATTAGAAGGCGCTGATGTTTTAGCTCCATGGAGACTGCATTGTGGTACTAAATCATCTATATAAATTATAAAGTATAATTTTGCAGACATCCATGTTGGCTTAAGTAAGATCATATTGAAAACTGTCCAGTGTTTTTTTTTAATCGTCCTTTAATTTATTGCGTGATAACAAAATTCTTGAAAGTTTTGGTTTTCGAGTGTGAGTGTAATATTTGAATGACCTTTGGGTTGGGAGAATATTTAATGTTCCCCAGTCTTCCACCGTCCGGCTGTTTCGACTTTACAAATGTCATATAAGGCGGGGCGCGTAAATAATCGTATTAGTCTGCTGTTAAAATAGTTTTGCGCTGATTTTATAGGGATCAAACAATTAATTGCAATTTCCCCCTTGAGTATTCAATGTGGCATTACTGGCGTACTTTATATCGCAACAAGCAGTCCTTTACATTTGATGGTTGCCAATTCTCTCTCTCTCTCTCTCTCTCTCTCTGCAAAATCAACCTTTAAAACACTGAAAAATGCTAAACTACACGTCGTCGCCACCCAGCGGGCAGTAAGCAATTTTAACTGAACACACGAGCACCGTTTCCAAATTGTTGGGGGCTCACGATTTTAAAATCCATCGCTTCATTGTATAGGCAAGTATGATAACAATTTCGGGGGAAAACAATTGAAATATTGCAGAGAGCGATGATGTTATTAACCTGCATTTCTGGCGCATCAATGGTCAGTGGCATAACAGAAGGTGGACGAGAGCTCTCCCCTTTCCAGCGTCAGTCGTTCGAATGGACAGTCGCTGTGGTGGCATTATTGACCATCTGATGTTCGATTAACTTTTAGATAGATGCTCTGCAAATTGGTAGAGGCAGTAACATCAGTCATCGCGATCTGCCAACCTCTTCCCTCAATTGTATTTCCTGAGCGTTTGGGGGATGGATATGTGCCTGCATTCATAATCGTACCATTGTGGCACAGACTATTTGTTCCAATTTACCCAGCATTATTAAAATATTCTCATGCCTAATGAAAGTCGGCGTTCATCTATCACGGCCTGTATTTTAATGGAAGTGAGGCTTCCTATTTGTTTTGGGTGCTGGGAATGCCCACATTGAATACTAAAGGGGGAAATCGCAATTAATTGTTTGATCCCTATAAAATAGGCGAATTTAAGGGAGTTAAGTACTCTGGACATCTCATATATGCTCGCTTGATGTTGTTGCTGTCTTCCAAACCCTGCGATAAACGACCTCTGCCTAGTGAAAGGTACTTAGAACTAAACGGGATGATAATTAGAGTCGGTCGATGTCGTCTTACTGGTGGTGAAATGTCTTGACTGCACAGAGTACGAATCTGAGTGCTGCTTTTGGATGGTTGATGCTGTTAATGAATCGATTCATTGTCAGTCTTTTAATTAAAACGCGTGAAATATGTTCAACAAGAATGAGCAAGGAACGCTTTTTGTTCACTGCCGGGAAATGTTATTCTGAAGGTATATCCGCGATGAACACTTCACCGCATTGTTCTTTAGAAATGTGAACAGATAAACTGCTCTCGGATACTCTGGGTTCACCCAAACGTCGGAATATTTTCACTGCATAGAACTTAAAAAAAAAACATTCCCCTCCCCTCCCCTCTACCTCACATTTTAATCTTTACTCAATACCTAATTTGAAAAGAAACCATCAATAGGAGCACCCCTATAGCTTTAAGTGTGGGACTGTAGATTGGTGGCTTTAAAGCAGCCAGTTCTAAACAACAAATTCTGACTTCTGATAGAGTGGAAAGAACTGAAATTTATGGCAATATAATATGACATCATTTCAATACTTAAGAGCTGTAATTTTACTGGGTGCTTATGTTAACGTTTAATTAAAAAAAATACACGCATACACACTCGTCTCATTAATCAACTTGATTGTGAAACTTTCATTTTAATTTGCTAATTTGCCTGGATTTTTTTTTCAAAGACGGTCGTTCGTCAATGACCAAGTTTAAAGTTATATAAAAAAAATAACTGGAGTTGTGGTTGAAGAACAGGAAACGAGCGGGAGCCCTTGGCTCGCCACACTGCTGACCGTGCGACCTTAAAAATCCAATCTGCAGCCGCAGAGCTAGATTGTGCATCACACGTTGCACAAACTTTTCTCCCCGCACCCTAAAGAAAAGCCAATCTCGGCAGCATGAATATTTGAATGACACGCCAGTCAGTAAATTAAACACCCTTGACTTATTTATGTGCAGAATCGCAGCACGAGCAGGGTTAATTACGCGCTGTTGCATAGCTGGATAATTACAACAGGCGATCAATAGACGCTGCCAAGCAGTGACTAGCTGCAGTTGGAGACCTCATTGCTGCAGGGTTCAAGCAGAATGTGGTTCTTATAGCGTGGAAGAGGATAAAGGGCAGCGATCGGGGCTTTTACAACCCAGATGCACATCCCGCCCCGTGGATCTCCGGGTGGGCGCGAAGTGGATTCGCGCGATCGGTGACAGTCCAGACTGGAGATTTACACAGGTGCCTTGTTTTTGGATTAGTGTTGTGTTTCTTCTTTTTTTTTTGAAATCGCTAGCCGACTTCTGGGGGCTTGAATGTGGAGAGAGAGGATCTGCATGTGTGGTCCTGGTGCGGCTGAGACGCACAGAAGCTGAGCTCCGAAGCCGGGAGATCCGAACATGCTGCCGGCCTGGAGGGGGCTCTGCGCTGGGGCAGGGGCAGCACTTTGCTGCCTTCTCGTCTGGATCATCTACTCGCACTTAGTCAAAGAAGGTAAATGGTTGCCTACCGTGATAAATAGCACTGCAATATTCCGACACACATTTCCTTCAAGCCAGCCTGATAAAGTTCAAGTGCTAGATACCGAGGAAAATTGCCACCAATAACATTCTTTCTCGTGTTGTCCCTTCAAACACCCCCTCCTCTCCTCATTTTACTCTGTAATGTTTGGACATCACAGCCATGACAAACGGCTTTGATTATCGAATGTCTATCTTGCAGTGAAACATGCTTAGACACCGAAACACGCCTGCGTAATTACAATAATATGTACGCATTTTCTCGTTTGCGTCCATGGGCACGGCGGCATCTCTTCTGCATCGTGACTGCATGTCAGGAACTAAACACACGTCTTCCAGCGCATTGAACCCGTGAAATAGCCACCTTCTTCTCATTGTATCCGGGCGCCAGGATGTTTCATTACGCGCGGTTCCTGACAAATGTTACATCGGGCGAGGGGAGTAAGAACAAGAGAGATGGCAGAACTCTCCGTCTGCGGTGGTTGGGTGGGGGGGGGTCCGGTCTCCGGCAGGACCGATCCAACGTTAACGCGCGGGCGAAAAAAGTTCGCCGATTTAGAGCGAAATCACAGTGTTTCATTTTTTTTTCTTTCCCTGAGAGTTATTTTTCACTTTATTACTTTTCTTTTCCCGGCATAGAGACGGTAAAAGGAAAGCGCTCGAAGATTTCGTCAGCGAACTTGATGCGCGGAGCATGAAATATGAGAGCAATTTTGTCCTTTCAAACCACTAGATAAACATGCAATCAATGTGTGCGAGCATCTGCAATGCTGGGGCGAAGCGAGTGACTTTATCCAGACATTTCGGTTTATGGGGCGATTTGGTCTTTCGGAACACCACTGCTCGGTTCGAGGAGGAGAGGGGGTGGCGGCTTGTGTTCCAAACAATCGGTTCTTTCGAACATGACGATTGTTGGGCTTTAAAAGTTTCAGTACATTTTTGGGGTGTGCTCAAAGGAGTCTAAATGTGCGTAGTCGCTCTCGGATGATAGGAACGGAAGTTGGCCCCACAATTCATGCACTTTATTCATTGGGCTGAGCAGATTGTGTTTTCACAAGTGCCTGAGGATGAATATCCCTAACCGTCTCTTGGGACAGAATACTTTGAACGGAGATTTTACCTAAAAATTTCAAGGTGGTAAAATATGATTAAATGAGTGGTTCATGCAAGTATGATAAAAATGTAGCAGGTTCAATTGTTCGGATCAAAGCAGTCTGAAGTGAGCAGGTTATTATCATAAATGCTTGTCAGGTTGGGATGTTAAACTAAATTCCATGGAGAGTTTCTTTACTTTCTCAACAGGAAGCATTGTGGTAAAAGATGAACATGCTGATCATATACATATTATTATTTCCATCGGTCTGAATATGAGCAAAGGTGGAAAGAATTTAATTTTGCATCAGTTTTACGATGGAAGACGTCAGTGAGGTGCCAGAAGTTAAAGTCCCAGTGTGTGCTGTTGCTGAGCAGAAGGTGTTGGGAATGCTGAAGATGGATAAATCACCTGGACCAGATAGACTACACCTTGGGGTTCTGAACGAGGTATCGAAAAAGATTGTGAATGCATTAGGCATGATCTTTCAGGAATCTCTAGAGGAAGGAATGGTTCCAAAGGACTAGAAAATTCCAAATGTCACTCCACTCTATAAGAAGGAAGAGAGGGGGGAGAAAATAGCCCACACAGCCTAGCATCAGTTGGTGCCAAGGTTCTAGAGCCCATTATTAAGGTTGAAGTTTTGGACTAATTGGCAAAATAGGCCATTATAGTCAGAATGGTTTACTCAGGGAAAATTTTGTCTGAGAAATCTTTTGGAGAATTTTGATGAAGTAATGAGCAGGACAAACAAAGGAGTGGATGTTATTTACTTAGATTTTCAGAAGGCCATTGACAAGATGCAAAACATGAGGTGGAAAAACAAGACAGGAGTGCATGATATTATAAGAAAAGTACTATCCCAGATGGAAGATTGAGTGGTAGAAGGCAAAGAGTAGGAATAAAGTGGGCCTTTTCTGGCTGGCTGCAACTGATAATATTGAGGACGTAGAGAGTCTGAATAGGGATTTGAATAGTTTGGAAGAATGAACAAGGAAGTGAAGGATGAAATAAATAAGTAGACTATTTCCTAAATGGGGAGAGAATTTGGAAAGTGTAAGTCCAAAGGGAAAATCCTGCACTAGGACTCCTAAAGGTTAACTTGCATGTTGAGTTCATAGTAGGGAAGGCAAATGCATACTCAAGAGGACTAGAAGGCAAAGATGTAATGCTGAGACTAAAATGTGTTGGTCAGACTGCTTATTGAGTATTGTGAGCAGTATTTTTGAGCTTGTATATCAATAACAAATGTGCTAGTGTTGGAGAGGGTCTATAGGAGGTACATGAGAATGATCCTGGGATCGAGAGGGTTAACATTCAAAGACTGTTTGGCTCTTTGGGATTTTATCAAACCATTCTGAATATTGAATGGACATGGAGAAAATGTTTCTAGTAGTGGGAGAGTCTAAAACCAACTTCAGAATAAAAGGAAGTCCCTTTGGAACAGAGATGAGGAAAAAATTCTTCAGTCAGTGGTGAATCTGTGAAATTTGTTGTTTGTTGTCACATATAGAGGCCAAGTCATTGGGTATATTTAAAGCAGAGATTGACATGTTATTGATTAGTCATGGGAGAAGGCAGGATAATAGGTTGAAAGGAAAAATACATCAACTGCAATCTGAATGGCAAAGTAGACACAATGGGCTGAATGGCCTAATTCTGCTCTTAAGTATTGTATTCTTCTGGTAATGTCTATTTCACAGTTTTCCTCCATTCTTCTACTCAGTCCTCAAAGAGAGAACCTGGCTTACTGTCATGTTATTATGAACTGGTCAGTAGAGGGTGCACAAAAGCAATAGGTTGACAGTTGAATTTTATCTTTTCCAACCTAAGTAATCATTTCAAGTCGGTCAGTGTTGCAGATGATTGCATCAAATGGGAACTGCACTGAGTATTAAACAACTAGTTTGTCTCTCCACCCTCTATATTTACTAATTAAGTGATTAAAATAAGGAACTTTATGAATGGAAGTGCTTAAGCCATCAGACAACCTTTTCCAAACCACTTGGAAACATTCCATTGCTGTGGTAACCCACCAGCACGGTGAGTCACGTGTCAAACCCTTGAAGGAGCTTCAGTATTTATTGTCTAAAATTGATGTTTATTCAGTTACATACCTTCCTTTGTAATGAAATCTGAAAAGTGAAAACTAACAACCAGACATCTGCAGAAGGTTCTTCAAGATGAAATATTGACAACATTTCTCTTTTCTGAGATGCTGTCTCATCTCCTTCATCTTTTCAGCAATTTTAGTTTAATCCTCTGTGATTTAGTGTGAGACAAAGCCACCTTGTACAGATTGATTAGGAGCACATCTGGAAAAACAGACTAAATTCCGAAATACCAGAGGAATTCAACCAGTCTCACGGTGTCCATAGGAGGTAAAGGTATATTATCAGAGTGGAGAGGAAGGGCTCCGAAATATCGGTAATATATCTTTACCTCTTATGGCTGCTGTGAGATTGGCTGAGTTCCTCCAGCATTTCTGTGGTTTGATTACAATCACACTGTCTGCACACTTTCATGTTTCACTGGAAAAACAGACAGTTATGGACTTGGTGTTGTGTATGATTATGTCTCCCTACCTACTTCAGTTCAATAATTCTCGCTGGTGGTCCTCCTAATGTAGCATCTGTTTGTCCAGTGCAAGGTACCCTCTTTCCACATGACCTGTATGATTTGGTATGTGTTGAATCACTGCTGCTTGCTATCTCATCTGGTATTGGGCTTTATCTGCACCGTGCCTACACCACCTTTCAATGACAAGAATTTGGTAGCTTTGTTCTTGTTGTGTACCTCTCTTTTGGCCACTTTGTCGTCTTCCTGCATATTTTTTGGCACTTCTGCTTTCTGTTGCCTTTCTGTGGTTGGCAGTTCCCACTGACCCACTTAGTTTGTGGAGAAGAATGCTTGCCATCCCTTGGATCGGTGTATTTCAAAGTCTATCCTAATCATTATCCTCAGCAATTTATTGTTCACTTTCACAGCATTCTCAGTCTAATGAGAATTGAGGAGATGTTTTATGATCAGATTCTCTGACCTCCAGAACCTCTCAAAATTGTCCCTGGACTCCCTGTTCTTTACTGGCCAGTAGATAATTTTACATTGGTGATGAAAACTTACCACCCCAGAAATGAAAAATGAATACTTTTACCATGTTATTCTTTACAGCTTGGGGGCAACTATCTTTGCATTTCTGAAGATCAAGTCATCTTGAGTGCCCAGTTCATCTCTCACATGGAAGTGTGGTCTGAGAACAGATTCAGCCTCGGGCTGTGTCTTTTATTCATCCTGACAGAATCACTTGCTTCAGGCACCAACTTTTATCATCTTGTCTAATAGGGTCCTTATTCTCCTGAATCAGCAGCTGAGAGATTGAAACATGTCCTGTTGATTTGATTGTCTCCAGGTCAGTGTTCTTATAATTTCTTATTTTATCACAGCAGAATCAGTTATGTGTGTTGGCCACACATTTTTTTTTTAGACATCACAGCATCCTTCTGTTTTGCTTGAATTCTCTCAAAAAATGTTACGCAGTCCCTTTGGTATTTAATGGAAGGACACGGCAGCAATTATCTCGAGTATCTGTGGTCATTGGGCACCTTACAGTTTTCCAATGTGTGCATCAGTAAATTTTCTCCGGCCACCTTGTGTGTCACTGCACCTATCAGAGTTCTGCTTATCTACAATATGCTCTTGGTTGACCTACCTGCTATGAGATTCTTCTCAGATGCATCTGCCCTCCGTATCAGCTCCTTATCGTTTGAGTACTCCGACACAAAGTCTGCTATATGCAACTGCCTCCTCCCTGTGGTTGAGCGGTAATTGAAGTGAAACCCAAGAGCTGGTTCTTTGCCTTGGCTTTCAACTTGGTGTGGATTTGAATGGTGTAATTTCATAAGGGAGCTTGTAGAAGAAATGAAAGTCCTGAAAATAGCCAGGACACTGTGTAGAGCTGCAGGCTAGGAAAGTGGCTTAGCATTCCTTTGCATGGTTTCTGCCTTGGTTGTTTTGTTTTGATTTTGGGACATCATAATCCTATACATCCATTAAAGACAATGCTGTTATTCAAACGGAATTCACTGATGGCAAGCTCCTCCAACCTCTCTCCCCTCACAGCCATAAACAGATCCAGTTCATGTCAAACAGGAAAACAAGTTCTACTATTTGAAAGGATCTGATCATAAGTAGTACAGAGGTTTCGTGCTTTCTAATTCAATTTTTGTTGCGGTTTTGGTTTTTTTTTGGTTACTTGTTATGTTCCTAGGAGCTGCATTTTTTAATTGCTTCAATCAAAGTACAGAACATTCAAATTTCCTCTGCTTGTTCAGTACTTTGGAAGAGCAAAAGGATCTGAGGAGGGAAACTGGGCAGGCCTTTTGGCAACAGATGAACTGCTACTACCTCAGCTGCTGCTCCCATAGATGCAGGTACAGCAGGACCAGGATGAAGAGACCTTCCCTTGGCAGGTGGACTTCAATAATGAACAGTGACAAAGGTATGCCACGTAGTATGGCCTGTTCTTGGGCCAAGATTAAGCGCATGCATAGGTTTTGGCAGGCACCATGCAGGTAACTTCTGCACTGAGCTCTTGTGCATACAGAGTTCCTAAATTATCACTGAAGATGATGTCCAAATATGAAATTAATTAAATCTCATGCAAGAGGAATTGATAATCATTGCTTCCTTAAGTACAACTTCCCCAACAGAGGTGATGGGAACTATTCCTCATTCCCATGGCAGAATTCTGGAAAGTGTAGAGGTATTCTGAATGGGTGTTTGATAATTGCCATTGACTTGGTGTCCTGAGGGATCTATTTGCATGCTGTATGCCTCTGTGATATGATCCTAAACCTGTGTCTGCATGTTTATCTAATAAAGTGCTGCTGTTAATTATGTAGCTGGACAGTGTTTTCCAGAGATTCTACGTGGGGCCTAAGGAATTCCTAATCGTCCATTAGGATTTTGAACAATCGTCGCATTGTGCTCTGCCATTCGCCTCACTGATCCCTCTGTAGATCTGAATCCCCCTGCATTTTGGAGAGTTTCCTTATCCACTCTCCTGCGTAGTTTGACAGTACTTTGGGCATGCCTATAGAAACATGAGATGGGAGCTCAAATCAGATGCAGATCGAGACACTCCTCTAAAGATAATATGGATGCCAATGTACTTTGTATCATGGTGTTGTACTGTTGCTGTAACGAATGGGAAGACAGTAATGTGTAGCAAAAGTGCTGAGTAGTGGTTAGAGCTATTACAGTGCCATCGACCCGGGTTTGAATCCTGAGCTGTCTGTTAGGAGTTTGTAGATTGTCAGTGTGGGCTTCATCTGGGTGCTCTGGTTTTGTCCCACCTTTCAAAATGCATGGTTGGGGTTTGTAGGTTAATTGGGGTATTTGGATGGCAGAAGGGCCTGTTGCTGCACTGTATGTTGAAATTAAAATAAAGTGCGAGTCAGTAATTTTAAGTCTTGCAATGTTCCCATGACTCTTAATTAATGTACCAAGCTCCATTCTTTCTGCCAGTCCATCCTACATGGAGCCACCTCAACTTGCTCCAGTCAAAATCCTGTAATACTCCAATGTTTGATTCAACTGTCTGTTGGCGTATCTCTGTCTAAAATGTGGACAAGAGTGTTTCTCCACAAGGTAACAATGGATGGGTGCACAAACATTCATATCAATTTTACGACCTTCTGGTGAAGATGGAGCTCATTGACGATGGGGCAATCATGGAGTCTTGTGTGCCAGAAGGGCCTGTTGCTGCGCTGTATGTTGAAATTAAAATAAAGTGCGAGTCAGTAATTTTAAGTCTTGCAATGTTCCTGTAACTCTTAATTAACGTACCAAGCTCCATTCTTTCTGCCAGTCCATCCTACATGGAGCCACCTCAACTTGCTCCAGTCAAAGTGCTGTAATACTCCAATGTTTGGAGATTTTTAACTCAAATTAGCAACATTTCCTTTTTGTGTTTCATGGCTAGGGACCAATTCTGTAAACTATTTATTGTGCCATTTCAAATTTGATATAAAAGTTGAATAAGAACTAGGTCTGAATCTGCCTCCTGCTTCTGGAATAATATGAAATTCCTTTCAAAATAATGTTTAGTGTTACAATGGGGTGGGGGTTGAAAGCATGGTTAGTGCAGTGGCTACTGTAACACTGTTACAGCACCAGAGACCTGGGTTTGAATCCGGCACTGGCTGTAAGGAGTTTTGTATGTTTCCCCACCCCTACCCGTGTCTGCGTGAGTTTCCTCCGCGTGCCTCGGTTTCCTCCCACTAAAATGGGTGGCTTGGTTAATGTGGTGATTAGTGTAACATTGTTACAATGCCAGCCAGTGATCGGGACTGGGGTTTGAATCCCATGCTCTCTGTGAGGAGTATGTGCGTTATCCCGACATCTGTGTTGATTTCCTCTGGGTGCTGCGGTTTCCTCCCACTGTTCAAAAACGTACTGGGGTCGTAGGTTAATTGGATGTAATTGTGCAGCATGAGCTCATGGACTGAAAGGACCTATTATGCATGTCTAAATATAAAATTGTACATTTTTTTAAGCACTGAGTGGTATTCAACTTCAGGTGAAGTCACGTTTTAAATGTTTTTCCAGATGATCAAATGAGTCTCACAGTATTTCCAACATTAAATAATTAAAAAGTGTTTGGAAAATATCACTGTTTGCATTCTCTCCATATATTTAAAAAATATTGTGAGTGATATCTATGTGTGCTTGTGTATAAGTACAGAGCAGTCTCCTCTTAGGTGGAGATTGAACGATTAACTAACATTGTTGCTGCCATTTGTACTTGATTGATAGTTGTTGGTCATGGACTAGTTATGTGGTATAAGCGCTCTTTTAAACACACGGCAGCATCAATTTGCATAGTTTGACATTTATTTTCATTTCAATTGTGACATTAAGAATAACCAAATTTAAAAATAAAAAACCAAGACAGTACCAATTTTATTTCTGGTCTTTCCTGCCAGGTTATGGGCATCATTGAGACCAGTAATTATTGGCCATACCTGGCGGGCTTTGGCAAGGTAGTAATGAACTCTTGCCATTAGGTCCTCTATAGACTAGCTCACCGTTTAAAAATGACATGAAAGTCTGGTGGGGGAATAGCTGACAGTTCCTAACTGAGGTAATGGCAACATCTTGACTGTCAGAAAATGTTTAAAAGTTTGTTTTTTATAGTGAAAGTGGTTTGTAAGGGGACTGTAGTTAACACTTAAAACTATTGCACTGTAATTTTGTTTGCTACACCTTGCCAAAATTAAAATTGTGCCTGAGACATTTGGACCAGAAATTATTTGCTATTTCCAAAGCTTGATCATGGAAACAGGATACATAATATATTTAATGATGTTAACTTCTAATAACGTTCTCTCATGATCCAGGAAGCCAAAACAAGTTAGGAAAAAGATCAAATAAAAGAGAGTTAAAGAAATGAAGTACTCATCCTGAGAGTATAATAAAATAAATACTTCCATTAGCTCAGTAGCTACATTTTTGATCCATGTTTGCCTCCAGCTGGATGTGGTAGCAGTAGAGAGAGTGCAGAAGAGATACATTGCTATGTGGCCTGGAATGGAGGGTTTTTCCACAGAGATTGCAGTGTTTATATGGAACAATCTTCTAGATGAGGTGATAGAGGTACTTAAGTCAGGGAAGACATAGAGGGATATCTGTCTTAAGTACCAGACAATATAATTCATTGTCTTGTACGTAAGTACAATGCACAGATGCACCAAAATTCTTGCTTTCTGCAGCTACACAAGTATGCAAGATCCACCAGGAATTGCATAAATTACCACAATGTGCCAGGGGACAAAAACAAAAATGTGATCTTTCAATAGTGCAGACAATTGTTTTGGTGGTCCTGGAGTAATTTGTGGTTAGGATGGTACTGGGGATGTTCCTGAACCTTGCAGCTGTTGTGGAGGGGGGAGGGGGGGAGTGGAAGTGCTGGATTTCAGGCTTCTGTACCTTCCATCTGATGGTGGTGACGCCTTTTTAAATTCAATTGAAATCATTGGAATTAATTTTGCAGAGATGTGTAACATACTAGAGTCAGGATGCGACATGATTAGTATTATAGGCTGTTTGTGAATTTTTAGGCCATGCTACATGTATCACAGATGTTGTGACTTAACTGGCTGCTTGGTATTTGTATCACACAACAGCATCCCCCACCTCTTTATTTACCAATTTGCATTAAGTCACATCTCTGTCATTAGGAAACATTCCAAAGTAAATATCAACTTCATCTAAAACTCCTTTCTGCCTTGTATATTTATATCATTTTCCCTTTAAGACACCCATGCCCTTTATAGTAACTGCAACATGTGAAGTGGTGGTGAGCTTTATTTAAGTTAAAGAAGTTCCTTCTGGGTTCTCTGTTTAATTTTTTAATGGTTATAAAGTATTTATGTTTATGCTGCATAGTTTTGGATTCCCCAAAAAAGGAATGTTTCTTTTCTCTGCATTTGGCCTTTTCACAATAGAAAAGGGCTTTTACAGCGAAAAAAAAACTATAAGGTAGGAGATATCTATCCAGGGACTTGATTTATGTCTGATATATAAAATTGCAAGCATCTTGTCAGGAAGCAGTAGGCTACATCAGCAAATATGCAATGCAACTGAAGAACGAGACTTGGATTTTTTTTTTTGCGAACACTTTTGCCCTCCACTGCGCGTATGTTAATTGTTTCTAGTGAAAACATAGAATTGCTGGAGGAATTCAGGAAGTCTTGCAGTGTCCCTATGAGTTAAAGATGTATAGCTGATATTTAGGGTCTGAGCTCTTCTTCAGTTGTTTCTTCCATTTAACTGCTTCACTTTTGGATAACTTGCTGTACATGGCAAGATGTAATGAAAAATATTTTTATTGAATCTCAACAGATGTTATTTCTGAGTCAATATGTTAACTGTTGCCAACCTTTTGGCTCTCTTGTTCTTCAAACCTCTATTACAACCCTTCATCAGTTCCCCCATTGTACCTCACAGTGGGCTTCTTACTTTTGACGTTATCACTTTCCTGTCAATTTTAACAAGGATTTTTTCTGCATACGCACCCCTCCCGTTCACTATGTATTCACGCGATCCCCTAATTTCTCTGAGCGTGCAACATTAAATGCCTCTGATTGTTCCAAAGCCCCCTTTCTGTCGCTGTCTTTATACATTTATTAGGTAAATTGCAGAAAGCACAAATGCTTCAGGCAACGTATCCATTTCACTTCCTACTGACCATTTTTATTGATTATGAATCCAGTGAATAGAGAGATGATTTAATATTACCCATATATAACATTTTTATTTGCTGAAAAGGAAGTCTTGAAATGTGAGCATGAATGTTGGGCTTCATATTGGTTTGTCACCATGTGCATACACACGTCCTTTTAGTTGTGGTTCCCCTCTATCAATTAATTACATTGGATATTGAAGATTTTTTCTTCCTGAACATCTTCGATGTATTTTCTAGATTTGAGCTGCTGATCATGAAAATTGCCTTAAAATTTTTTGGATCACTGTTACACCTAAAACCAGCAACAACAGAAAACACAACTCAAAGGGTTAAATTTTAACTCTAAATTTATTAATAACTATTAACAATATAATGTCTTAACCCAATTAACCCTACTATCAGTATCCTATAACAAATATACAGATATCATTATTTTCCTAAAGTGTGTATGTTTTTTAAAAAAAGACCAGACCATTACAGTCTGTGTCCAATATTCAAAAAAAGAGAAAATCCCCCCGCCCCACCCCCCCACCAAAACCCAAGTCAGTCAGTCTGTAGATACAGTCCACAGAATTCAATCTCAAAGCTCAATGTCCAAAATCGGTTTGTTAACTGAGTAGCAAAATGACATTGTATTGAACGTTGGAGAGAAAAATAACTGTTGTGTCGCCATAAGCCTACGAATCCTTTTTTCAAGGCTTCCTTAGAAGCGAGGCTTCCTCGGTCCTCAAATTATGGTTTTTACCACTTCATTAACTTATGAGGCATGTGCCTTTCACACAGCTCTCCAGTTGGTCTCTGCCACTCCAACTGCTGCTCTGAGCAGCTCAACCCACCTGCACCATAAGTCCATCTTTATTATGACAGTCCATGGTCCACAACACCTCCCATCCACAAAGAAAAATTTGGTCTGCAAGAACCAAATATTAGTAATTAATTAAGGTGTTACAATATGAAGCAAAACATGATATTCATCTACAATTACACACATTAAGTTTGGAGATGAACTAACTTTGTTTCCAGGTCCTGGAAAACCATAGAAATTTCCAACCTTTGTGTCCTATGACTTTCTCTGAAACGTGTTGTATTTCTCTCCTCATTATCCTAATCGATAGCCATCACCTCTGGTGAAAGTTTATCCTCACTGTGAAGCACCTGCTCAAAATATGGCAATCATATTTATATGACAGACCTGAGTTTCTTGTTTGTGACTGGGTGATTCATTAACTTTAGACTTGACTTCATCTGGTCCTGAAAACCTAGCCCTAACAGGATTTGAATGTGTAGGAAACAGAACCAACACTTCGTCACCAGGTTTGAAATTTCTCATCTTTGCCTTGCAATCATACCAAACCTTCATCTTCTGTTGAGTTGTCTTTAAATTCTCCTTTGCCATTTCATATACTTTAATTAATCAATCCTTTACTTTAAACACCTAATCTAACAAATTGAAATGCACATCCTTATTAACCCGCTCCTTTAATAACATTAACGGACCTCACACCTCAAGTCCAAAACCCAACCCAAATGGACTAAAACCAAATGATTTTTGGACAGTCTTCCTCATGGCAGATAAAAACAAATGAACCCCTTCATCTCTATCCTTTTCATTCTCCAAACAATAAGTTCTCCTCATGTTTTACAAGGTCAAATGAAACCTCTCCAAGACCCCTTGACTCTCTGGAATGGTATGCAGAAGATACAATCTGCTTAACTCTCAAGTCATAAACTACTTATTGGATAAGCCTGACATAAAATTACTCCCTTAATCTGACTAAATTTCTCTAGGCAGGCCACCCAAGGTGAAAAAAGTAACAAAGCCTTTGCTTTAATGTTTCTTAGAGGAATGGCCTCTGGAAACCTTGTGACATAACAGTCAACAAATGCTAATTCCCAGCTTTGGTTCTGGGCAATGGGCCAACACAGGTCTTCTTTTAGCCACGATAGGATTCAGCAAGCTTGTTGAGTTTCCCTTTAATTTTTCTCTTTTTCATTTGTTGTTCTACTGAAGCCGTGCGCACGTGTCCCCACTTTGTTATGCCTTAGTCCAACAGCCACAGGAGATGCAATCAAAAGGGTTAAATTTTAACTCTAAATTTATTAATAACTATTAATGTAATGTCTTAATCCAGTTAACCCCACTATAAGTATCTATAATAAATATACAGGTATCATATCTTTATAAATAATGTTTAAAAAAAAAACAACTATTGCAATCTGTGCCCAATATTCAAAAATAGAAAAATTCTCCCCCCCTCCCCAAAAACCAGGTCAGTCAGTCAAGTAAGTCGGTCCAAGAACACAGTCCAAAGAATTCAATCTCAATGCTCAATGCCCAAAATCAGTTCTTTAACTGAATAACAAAAGGATG
Source organism: Narcine bancroftii (assembly GCF_036971445.1). NCBI lineage: Eukaryota > Metazoa > Chordata > Chondrichthyes > Torpediniformes > Narcinidae > Narcine > Narcine bancroftii. The sequence goes on along the minus strand of NC_091473.1, from coordinate 237,925,035 downwards.
TTGAAATGAATGTTGGAGCAATGACTTGTGTTGCGTTGCCATAAACTTACAAATCCTTTCTCAAGACTTCCTTTGGATGATTTTCTTTGGTTCTCAAATTGTGGTTTTTAACCCTTTGTTAACTTGTGAAGAACGTGCCTCTCACACAGCTCTCCAGTTCATCCCCGTCACACCCAACTACAGTCCTCTTGCTCCAACTTCCACTCTCAATGTTCCATTCTCACTCTGTCTGTACAGCTCGACTCAGCTGCACTACAAGTTGCATAGAGATCCCCGCAGAATTCAGTCCTTTATGATGACCGTCCACAGTCCAAACGGTCAGCCCACGATCCATAACAATCACATACTTTTTTTTTAGATACAATCAATTTTTATGATTTTGAACATGCTTCAAGCATACAAAAACTTGAAGTGCCACATGTCATTGAACATTTATTTTCTGTATTCACCCTTGGACTTCTTCCCTGATGATTTTGGTGCAGTCAGTGATGAACATGGTGAAAGGAAAAGTGGTATCAGGGCAAATAGAATCCATCAATGCTGGCCGACTATTGTTGGACACTGACATGAGAGACATCAGATGCTGAGTACAAATGAGAATCAGCAGCAAGACATGTTTTGTCCAGTTGAACTGACACAATGTGTTGGTATCATTATGAGATTCAACATGCTAAATTCAATAAGTTTATTTAATGTTTCTCCAACTTTCTATGTGATGCAGCAAATCTGAAATTGTCTTTGTTCATCTTGCAGTTGTCTATCATAATCCCCTCTGTTTTTCAGGAAATAAACCTTTTTTTGGGGGGGGGGGTGCGCTGGGAATGTCCAATGTTATTAGGCCTTGCTCTTCAGTTAATGTTCTCATCTACCCATGTTGCACACCTTTGCATAAGGTCTTTAATGCGTATGAGTGGTAGGATTTATGGATGCCTAACTATTCCTTGTGCTGCTTGTCAGAAAACCTCACAATTCTCTTGGTCTGTGACAAGAACGCAGTGAACAGTAGTATAAGCTTTCCAGGTTGTCAGTTGCTGCAAAATACTTGACTCTGTTATTGGCATGCCATGTAGCTTGTGGTAGGTGAAGAAGGAAGGTTTATTTTTATTGCAGCATTACTTGACTGTTAATACATGAAATTTAGATTGCACATTGTCAGATATTTATGAATGTGTCCAACAATCATATAATGACTTAATTGGTCTGTTTGGTGTGTGTGTGTGTCAGCCTGCAGCTGACGTGGACTTTTTACCCCCTCCATAAATCTTCGTCCGCGAAGCCAAGCCAAAGAAAGAGTATATATAATATACTTTGGCTTGGCTTCGCGGTCGAAGATTTATGGAGTGGTAAATGTCCACGTCAGCTGCAGGCTCGTTTGTGGCTGACAAGTCCAACGCAGGGAAAATTGGTTGGTTGGGGTTGGGTGTTATAATACATCACCTGATGGAGTAAAAAGATAGAAGGGTCAGACAGATCCATGAAAAGAAATGGACAGTTATTGTTTTGTGTTGGGACCATATATTTAAGACCATAATAAAATCTGTAATGCAGGTTAGTTTATACACTTCCAATCATGTATATAATTTTAAAAATACAAAATTATACCCATTTGTTATAGGAGGTTGATTAGGCCTGAATATGTTTGAGATGGTGTGATCTCAGAAGGTAAGCAGGATATGGATCAGTCAGTAGAGGGGAGACTGTCTAGGAACACCAGGTGCTGTGGGTTTCTGTGAGGGGTGCTGGATGAAGTGATGACTCTGTCTGCCTTAGTGGACAAAAGTTAAAGAATTTCATATGTTTAGATGTAGTATTATGTGACAATAATGGAACTTTTACCTTTAGCTTTGAATTCCTGTTATACAGGTAATATCTGGCCAGAAAACATTCCTGTCTGGTGTTAGCAAGATAAAAAGACCACAATCAGCCTTGCCTTACTCAGAGCATAACATTCAAAAATATAACTGCTTGTGTTTCTAAAATGCCTTTCAATTGAGCCAAACATTTAGCCGCAGTGCATTAACATACAAGTTTGAGATTGAATCATTTATTGGAGCAGAATTTAGTCAAAGAATGTAGGTCTGGTAACGTGCCGTGAAGGAAAGTGAGTTGAGTAACACTGATTTTATGAGTGAAAATTGCAAGGTTCTGAATCTTGACCGACAGTCAATTAACTCTGGAAATAATCGAAGAGGAAGAATTGGAGGAGTTTCGATTTCTTAAAGGAGCTGATAGAAGTTGGGAGGGGGAAAGAAACTCTTGGAGAGGTTTGGACACAAAATTAAAAATAGCCCAAGTTGTAACATTGCCAATTTACACTGGATCTTGGTTAAATAAGCAGTGGGATGGTGGGAGTGAATTGGAATCTGGAAATAATGAGACAAAAGAACATATTGAACAAATTTTGTATCTTTTGTAACCAAAATTATAACTCGCCTTGGTTCTACCTGCCTGAGCTTAGGCAGAACATACATGAACCAATCTTTCACAAAGATAAATCTTAATATCTTGCTCCAAATTCATGCATATGCATTCTCTTCTATCTCAATATCCATATTGATTATTGAAAGTTATTATACAGATAATGGAATGTGCATGGAATCCTTGGGGTGTTTGGCGGTGCCAGATGGTGGTGCTGGGTGGGGGGGGGGGGGAGGGTGGCAGTATCACCACCACCCACCCCCTCCTTCTCTGCTCAGTTGATCCTTTGTTCTCTACTTATTAAGAGGCCGAAGCTAAATACAACATGGCCAAGGCCAGTTCTCATGAGAGGTTGGCCCCCCTGCATGGGTGCTATTTTCCATAGGCACACCCCTGATTTTTTTTTTTTTGAAGACTTTATTTAAAATTTTATAACATGAATACAATAGAGAATTACATTTAAAGAGAAAAAAAATTAAAATGGTATGATTACAATATTACATCAGAAAACTACACAAAATAACCCCCCCCCCCCGTTAATTGGAACACAATATTAGTAATCTAACTTAAAATTAGTCCAGCCCCCCCCCCCAAAATAAAGAGTGAAGAGGTAATAAAATTAACAATATTATATATGGAAAAAAAATACCCACTTCCAAAAAAAGAGATAAAACTTAACCTAAAAAAAATTCTAACAACAAAAACAAAAATTTATCAATACTAAAATATCAAGCTTAAACATATATTTAAATCAAACTTAAATGCATATAATTAGCAAACGGAGTCCACTTTAACTTATAAAAAGTCATCTTATCCTGAATTGAAAAAGATATCCTTTCCATAGTCAAACAAAATTTCATCTCCAAATACCACTTATCTAAAGTTAATATATTTTTATCTTTCCAAGTAAGTGCTATACATTTCTTAGCCACGACTAAAGCTAAATAGATAAAGGAAATCTGATAATCCTCTAAACCTAAATCAATTAATGATTGCATGTTCCCTAATAAAAATATATCTGGATCTAATACAAGATGGATATTATATAAACTGTTAAAAATAGATCACACATGTCAAACTCTGGCCCGCGGGCCAAATTTGGCCCGCAATATAATTATATTTGGCCCGCAAGATCATTTCAAAAATGTATTAGAGGTGGCCCGCTGGCCGCCGCGCCAGTATAGCGCATGCACAGTAATACAACAAATCCCAGAATGCATTGGCGTCAGCCTGCTAATCGCCCCCACCTCCTCTATTTATGTTGCAGGGTCTAACCGTGGACTCTGGTTTTGGGGCCTGGCCGGTGTCAGGGGAAGCCAAGGCCGCTTCCCAGTGCCCGGAACCAGAGGCCTCGGGCCTGACCTTGCCAGGACTGTTGCCCACTCCCCCTCCCTGCCGCAGGCCGATCTGCGACTCACGGTGACGGGGCTGCTGATCCGCCGAGATGCTGCCCTGTAGCGCATGCACAGGTAATACTACAAATCCCAGAATGCTTTGAAAATGCATTGGCGCCGGCCCGTCAGCCCACTAATCGCCCCCACCTCCTCTCTTTACTTTCATTCGCATCTGCGACCTGTTGCCTAACTCACATGTAATAAACCCCTTACGAAAAATGGCCAAACCAAACACAGAAAACAAGACCTTTCAAGACGGATGGGAGGCAAACTCTGACCCCAGAGTTTGATGAACTTGCATCTAAGAAGAGATGCCAAGTATCTGGTTTAGACCCAGGTGCATCAGAGTAAGTCACAGTGTAGCAAGCTAAGCTTGGATTAGTATTTTCTTTGGTTAACTTTGGACTGTTCATAGTTGAAAGATTGGATTTTCGTTGAAGCAAGTTGTTATTTTTTTCACTTGTTGGCTTGTGAAAAAAAAACCATTTAAAAGGAGCTTAAAGGCTATAGAGAAATATTATTGAATATTTTATTTCTCATTTGTTAATGCTTCTTCTGGAAAGAGTTTAACCAGAACTATTATTAAACATTTATTTTAATAAGAAAAAAATTAACATTAAATATGTTGAAAGAAGAGAAAACATGCAGATATTGTTGAAAATTTTCAATAAATATTTAGTTTGGCCCACGACTTAGTCCAAGTTTCTAATTTTGGCCCTCTGTGAATTTGAGTTTGACACCCCTGGTCTATTTGAAACTAATTTTCTCCAGGAATGTTGAAATGAGATGCAGGGACATTTCACGTTTTTTTTCTAATACTCTAAAAGCACTTTTATCAGGATAATTGCTTCATTGGAATATGAATAACTTTCAAAAGTTCAAATTGACATCTATTTAATTAATTCTGACTTGTTGGGCATGTTCACTACTTTAAAAAGTGTGTAAGGGCTTCTGTGGATAAACATAGATACTGTTTTAAACACCAAACCAAGTGGTTTTTATTATCCTGAACATGCAGTCAAATAATGAAGTCCTTTTAATGCAATATTTTCAATTTGTGAGATGATCTTTAAACTTTCAATAATTAATGAATGATTAGAAGTTCTTCCATCAACAGTGTGGACAATCCTTGGTTCTGTTCAAAGGTCATTTATTAAGTATACTCAACCAACCCCACAGTTCCTCACAATCGGCTGATCCCTTTTGATTTTGGTACTATTCAATTGCTTCGATAATGAGGTAATAGGAGCCCAGGCATCTGCCAGCACGCACTGAAATAATTTCATTAATGCAAAACCGGTTGAGTAAATTACATTCCAGAGGGATTTTTAAAATCTCCAAAAAGTAATTAACAGTATTTTTTGATGTTCAGTCTGGGATCTAGATACAACAAGGCATTATTGGTTAGGCCAGCTATTTTCAATGGGGGCAGTACGAGCACTGAAATCATTTATTTTGTCTGTTCTCACTAGGAGAGAAGAATGGAAGAAAACAATTGAAATTGATTGTTTCATGGGGGTGGCGGGTGTATAAACTTTGAACAGAGTCCTAAAGGGGCCATAGTCAAAAAGGGCTGAGAATGGTTGGGATAGACCACATTTTTCTCTTTATTAAGCCAGCATGGTAAAGCATGGAGACCCATTGTTGAGGTATCATCAATGTTATAATTACAATGAAAGATGAAATGAGTAAAAGCAAGAAACAATGATGTGCTAAAAGCAAGCTTGAAAATTTAAAAAAAATGTTAATTTGGGGAAGAAAACGAAGTTGAAGATGTTGAGATATTTCAATCTGAAACCTTTAAAAAATAGACTTGTAGAAGTTACTTGCAATTATGATTTTTAAACTAAATGTATACTTCAAAGTGACTTTTTAATCTAATTTTTACACCCTCTAATAATCTTAAGAATGTGAATCTTTGCCACCTCATGTTAGCTATTTATTCTTTGTAATAACAGGAGGCTATTAGGCTATTCCTAATTCTTAAGTTGCCTTAGCTGCTTTTATTAATTATTTTATCTACATCATAATAGAAAATGGCTGGCTTTAAATGGTCTGTTAAAGGAGATTATTTTCAAATCCTGTGTCCATGTGATCTATTTGTATGAAAGGTGCAGTGAAAGATGAAACTAAAAATTTTTATTTTTATTTTTCACACTATGAATCATATTAATCAAAATACACACAACCATTTCCCTCATATACACAGTGTCATTTTCTCCCCTTTTCCCTCTCTCCTTCCCACCCCCTCCAAACCCATTAAACGCTCAACATATACAATAAACCCATTGAACAATGTCATCACACAATGAAAAATAAACAAAAAAAAATGTGTCATCTACTTTTACACACTGGGTCAGTCTTCTCATTCTATCATTTTAGGGAGTGGAGGTCCATGGTAGGCCCTCGCTGTTGTGTTCCATGTACGGTTCCCAAATTTGTTCAAATGATGTGACTTTATTTTTTTAATTGTTATTTTTCCAATGGAATACATTTATTCATTTCCATGTACCATTGCTGTACTCTCAGGCTCTCTTCTGATTTCCAAGTTGACATTAAACATTTTTTGCTTCAGCTAAGGCTATCATAATAAATCTTTTTTGCACTTCATCCAGTTTGAGGCCTAATTCTTGTTATATTACTTAGAAGAAAGATCACTGGATTTTTTGGTATGTTGCTTTTTGTGATTTTATTTAATGCCTGATTTAGATCTTCACAAAACTTTTTCACTTTCTCACATGCTCAAATTGCATGTACTGTTGCTCCCATTTCCTTCTTACAGTGAAAACATCTATCTGATAATGTTGGATCCCATTTATTTAACTTTTGGGGCGTGATATTTAGCCTGTGTAACCAATTATATTGTATCATGCATAACCTCGTGTTTATTATATTTCTCATAGTTCCGGAGCATAGCTTTTCCCATATTTCATTTTTTATCTTTGTTTAGATATTGTCCCCAATTTTGTTTGGGTTTATAGCTTATTTCATCATTTTCTTTATCTTGCAGCTTGATGTACATGTTTGTTATAAATATTTTAATTATCATTGTGTCTGTAATCACATATTCAAAGCTACTTCCTTCTGGTAATCTCAGTCTGCTTCCCAGTTTGTCCTTTAAATAGGTTTTCAGTTGGTGGTATGCAAATATTGTACCATGAGTTATTCCATATTTGTATTTCATTTGTTCAAATGACAATAAATTATTACCCAAAAAATAATTTTCTATTCTTTTAATCCCTTTTATCTTCCATTCTCTAAAGGAAAAGTTATCTATTATGAAAGGGATTAGTTGATTTTGCATCAATAATAATTTTGATAGTTGGTCATTTGTTTTTTTCCTTTCTACGTGAATCTTCTTCCAAATATTGAGCAGATGGTGCAGTACTGGTGAACTTCTATATTGCACCAGTTTTTCATCCCACTTATAAAGTATTTGTTCTGGTACCTTCTCCCCTATTTTATCTAGCTCTATCCTGGTCCAATCTGGTTTTTCCCTTGTTTGATAAAAATCATATATATATCTTAATTGTGCTGCTCTATAATAATTCTTAAAGTTTGGTAGCTGCAAACCACCTTGTTTGTACCATTCTGTTAATTTATCTAGTGCGATCCTCGGTTTTCCCCCTATCCATAAGAATTTCCTTATTATTTTCTTTAGCTCATTGAAGAATTTATCTGTTAAGGGAATTGGTAACAATTAAAATAGGTATTGTATCCTTGGGAAGATATTCATTTTTATGCAATTTACCCTTCCTATCTGTGTTAGTGGTAAATCTTTCCAATATTCTAAGTCCTCGTAATTTCTTCATTAATGGCTGATAATTTAATTTGTATAGATGGGTTAGATTATTATCTAGTCTAATATCTAGGTATCTGATTGCTTGTGCTTGCCATTTAAATGGTGATTCTTTTTTAAACTTTGTGAAATCTGCATTGTTCATTGGCATCGCTTCAATTTGCATTGATCTTGTACCCCAATATTCCTTCAATTTCTTATGTAATTTTTTAATTGATAATTTTGGTTCTGTTAAGTATATTATGTCATCTGCAAATAGACTGATTTTATATTCCTTCTCTTTTATTTTTATCCCTTTTATTTTCTGTTCTTATCAGTTCTGCCAATGGTTCTATTCAGTGAGGCAGATAATGGACATCCCTGCCTAGTTGACCTGCTTAATTTAAATTGGTTCGATTATATATCCATTTACAGTCACTTTCGCCATTGGACCCTTATATAATGCTTTAATCCAATTAATATATTTCTCTGGTAGGTTGAACCTCTGTAATACTTTGAATAAATAATTCCATTCTGCCCTGTCAAAGGCTTTCTCTGCATCTAAAGCAACAACCACTGTTGGCGTCTTATTTCCTTGTACTGCATGCATTAAGTTAATGAACTTACAAACATTGTCTATTGTTTGTCTTAATAAATCCAGTTTGATCTAGTTTTACTATTTTTGGTACACATTCAGCCAATCTGTTTGCTAATAGTTTTGCTATTATCTTATAATCTGAGTTGAGTTGAGATATTGGTCAATACGATAATGTTGCTAGTGGATCTTTTCCCATCTTTGGTATTACTGTAATTATTGCTGTTTTACATGAATCTGGCATGTTTTGTGTTTCTTCTATCTGGTTCATTACTTCCAGGAGAGGAGGAATTAGTAACTCTTTAAATGTTTTATAAAATTCTATTGGGAGTCAGTCCTTCCCAGGCGTTTTATTGTTCGGTAGATTTTTTTAATACATCTTGAATTTCCTCTATTTAAAATGGTTTTATCAGTTTATTTTGCTCCTCTTGCAATTTTGGTAGTTAAATTTTAGCTAGAAACTCATCTATTTTGTCTTTTTCCCCTTCATTCTCAGCTTGGTATAATTGGTCATAGAATTCCTTAAAGTTTTCATTGATCTCTGTTGGGTTGTATGTAATTTGTTTGTCCTTTTTCCTTGATTCCAATACCATTCTTTTAGCTTGTTCTGTTTTAAGCTGCCAAGCCAGTATTTTGTGTGTTTTTTCTTCTAGCTCGTAATACTTCTGCTTTATTTTCATCATGTTCTTCTCCAACTTGTACGTTTGTAGTGTTTTGTATTTTATTTTTTTGTCCTCCATTCTCTTTTTGTTGTATCCTCCCTTGTTGCTAGTTCTTTTCCTGTACTTACTATTTCCCTTTCCAGCTGTTCTATTTCCAGGTTGTAGTCTTTTTTCTTCTTAGTTACATAACTTATTATCTGCCCTCTGATAAAGGCTTTCATTGCATTCCATAATATAAATTTGTCTTTCACTGATTCCATATTTATTTCAAAGTACATTTTAATTTGGCACTCCAATAAATTCTCTAAAAACCTGTCTTTTAAGTAGCATGGAGTTTAATCTCCATCTACATGTTCTTGGTGGGATTTGCTCCAGTTCTATTGCTAATAACAGGGGTGAGTGATCACATAACAATCTAGCTTTATATTCCATTTTCCTAACTCTCCCTTGGATATGGGCTGACAACAGGAACAGGTCAATCCTTGAGTATGTTTTATGTCAACTCGAATAATATGAGTATTCCATATAACCATATAACCACTTACAGCACAGAACAGGCCAGTTCGCCCCTACTAGTCCATGCCGTAACAAATCCTCACCCGCCTAGTCCCACTGACCAGCACCCGGTCCATACCCCTCCAGTTCTTTCCTCTCCATGTAACTATCCAGTCTTTCCTTAAATGTAATCAATGATCCCGCCTCGACCACGTCTGTCGTAAGCTCATTCCACATTCCCACCACCCTTTGCGTAAAGAAATTTCCCCTCATGTTCCCCTTATAATTTTCCCCCTTCAATCTTAAACCATGCCCTCTAGTTTGAATCTCCCCCACCCTTAATTGAAAAAGCCTATCCATGTTTACTCTGTCTGTCCCTTTTAAAATCTTAAACACCTCTATCAAGTCCCCTCTCAATCTTCTACGCTCCAGAGAAAAAAGCCCCAGTCTGCACAACCTTTCCCTGTAACTCAAACCTTGAAATCCTGTCAACATTCTTATAAACCTTCTCTGTACTTTCTCTATTTTGTTTATATCTTTCCTATAATTTGGTGACCAAAACTGTTCACAGTACTCCAAATTTGGCCTCACCAATGCCTTGTACAATTTCATCATAACCTCCCTACTCTTGAATTCAATACTCCGATTTATGAAGGCCAACATTCCAAATGCCTTCTTCACCACACTATCTACCTGAGTATCAGCCTTGAGGGTACTATTTACCACAACTCCTAAATCCCTTTGTTGCTCTGCACTTCTCAATAGCCTACCATTTAATGCATATGACCTATTTAAATTTGCCTTTCCAAAATGTAACACCTCCTTCTCCTTTGGGTATTGTATCCTCCATATATCCAAAAGTTGCATTTTCTGCTTTGATTTAAACATAAATTTTTCTACTTTGTTCTTTCTGCTAGTCTTTTGTCCAGTTTTATCCATCTTTGAATCCAAATTAAGGTTAAAGTACCCTCCTATCAATATATTCCCCTGCATATCTACAATCTTCAAAACAATTACTTGCATAAACTTTTGATCCTCTTCATTAGGTGCATATATATTGACCAAATTCCAGAGTTCTGAATATATCTGACATTTTAACATTACGTATCTCCCTGCTGGATCTATTATTTCCTCCTCTATTTTGATTGGTACATTCTTATTGATTAATATAGCTACTCCTCTGGCTGTTATGTGCCCTACCCAGTCTCTCTTTAATTTCTTGTGTTCCACTTCAGTTAGATGCGTTTCCTGCATGAATGCTATAATCTATTTTTTCTTTTTTCAGTAGATTTAATAGCCTCTTCCTTTTGATTTGGTTATGTATTCCGTTAATATTTATAGTCATGTAGTTCAACATGGCCATCTCATACTTTGTTTACATCTCATTTCCGCTTCCTCGCCTCCACCTTTCCCCTTTTCTCCATTTCCATTTCTCAGTTTTCTTTTTTGAATGCACTGTATGACAACACTTCTAAAACATAAAATATTTCAACCATTTCCAATCTAAAATTCCCTTAACCCCAAGTGTCACCCCCCCTCTCTGAGTCACCCCCTGTCCCTTGCCGGGCAACCACAACTCCCCTCTCCATTCGGACTACGAACCCGTTCACAAATGTCAACTGATTTCGTAGTGACTGTTATTGTCTCCCACCCAATCCCCTCCAGAAGAGACTTTTATCTTTACATTACACAAAAGTCCCCCTCTTACTTTTATTTATTTATTTATCAATCTATCTATTATTTTTTATTTATTTATTTAAACCCCCTCCTCTTTTTTTTCTCCCTTACTTCCCTTTTCTTCCCTCCTTTAGTTCTTACTTATACATTATTTTTACTTCTTTATATGTAGTTTGTCATCATTCTTTGTTCTTGTTACATCTCTTCATCTCTCTTTCTGTCTTGCAGGTGTTCTGCAAATTCTCGTGCTTTCTCCGGATCCGAGAACAGGATAACTATTTTAAGCATCACTGGATATCTTAACATAAATTTATAGCCTTTCTTCCATAGGATCGATTTTGCTGCATTAAACTCCTTCCTCTTCTTTAGGAGCTCAAAACTTATGTCTGGGTAGAAATTTTTTTTTAAATCTTTTTATTCCAGTGGTTTTTTTGTCTTCTCTAATTTTATTCATTGCCTTCTTCAATATATTTTCTCTTGTCGTGTATCTCAAAAAATTTACTAAAACGGATCTTGGTTTTTGTTGTGACTGTGGTTTCTGGGCTAATGTTCTGTGTGCCCTTTCTATTTCCATTCCTTCCTGCATTTCTGGCATTCCCAAGACTTTTGGGATCCATTCTTTTATAAATTCTTTCATATCTTTGCCTCCTTGATCTTCCTTAAGGCTCACTATTTTTATATTGTTTCACCTACTATAGTTTTCCATTATATCCATCTTCTGAGCTAACAACTCCTGTGTTTCTTTAACTTTTTTGTCACTTTCTTCCAATTTTCTTTTTAAGTCGTTCACTTCCATTTCTACCACCATTACACTTTCTTCCACATTTTATAATCCTTTCCCTACATCTGTTATGACTGGCTCTATACTACTCACTTTTTCTTCTGTACTTTTCTTTTTTTCTTTTCATTTCACTAAATTCTAGTGTCAGCCATTCTTTTACTGCTTTCATTTGTTCTTGAATTTTTTAAAAATCTATGTACTGTCCATTCATTTTACCTCTTATTCCTCTGTGCAGAGCTTGGTGTTCTTCTTCATCTTCTTCTGTGTCTACTCTTGGGTTTGTGTCTTCTATTTCTCTTCCTTGTATCTGTGTCTCTTCTGACTTTCTTGTTGAGCTGCTTGTCTCAGTTTGTTGGGTTTTTTTTTCATGGTTTCTTGATGTTGGTCCTCTTCTTCTAGGCTGGTTATCTGTTGTGTCTCTTGCTTCCTTTTTTTCTTTCTCACCCCTCCCATTCCCGTTGCTTTCTTTATCTTCCAGCTAGGGGCCCTGCCGTTGGGCCTCTCTCAGCTGTGGAGTTTCACTCCACAGCTGGTCCCCCCTCCCGTCGGTGTTCTCCTTGTCGCGTGCAGTTGCGCACCACTGTTTGGCTCTGTAAGCCATTTTTGCAGTCCCGCAACTCTGCGGGGTCTCCACTAACCTCAGGGAGCAGGTCCTCTTTCCACGGTGGGTCCCTCCTTTTTCATACAGGTAAGGCCTTCTTCACCTTTCTCTTCCAGCATCTTTCTTTCTTTCTTCCCGTTGTTTTTGGCCTTTCTTTCTTGGGTGCCATTTTCTCCACACCTTTTTTTGTGTGTCTGGGGCTTTGCTTTTTCTTCACTTTTTTCCTTTTCTGGAGAGGGCTGGTATTCTCCTTCCGGCCACTACTCCTCCCTGAAAGATGAAACTTGATGCATTATTCAAAGGGATTGAATGTAAATTCTTGAGGCATAAGAATGAATAGAATCAATGATATTTATTTCTTGCTGGAAAATGTTGAAGTAGCCTTCCTTCTGCTGTTCTCTTGTATTAGTAACTTGAGTCTATTCCTCTATGCATCGTTTAAAATGTATTTGTTGTTTTCCACTAGATGCAAAGTTATTTTCTTCAGATATTTTCTAAATTTTATTTGACTATTCTAAATAATATTACAATGGATAACACATTTTTCCATAAGGTACCCTTCCTGAAAATAAACTGGAGATGATGATAGATAATTTCAAACTGAACACAAGATGATTTCAGATTTGCTGTATCATGTAGGAAATTGGAAAAACTTTGCCACTGATTTTCATTTGATACATCTCATCCAGTATTGATGGATTACACAGCTATCCTGATGGTTGCAGTATCCTGGTGAAACCTTTCACCATATTCATCACTGTACCAAGATCAGCGGGGAAGAAATCCAAGTGCGAATGCAGAAAATCAATTTTCAATGATATGTTGAACTTCATGGCTTTGTATCCTTGAAGCATGTTATAAATCTGACAGGAAATTACAAAAATAAGTTACTTTTTTTAAAAAAAAGGAGATTTTTATTTTTGTGATGAGAAGCCAAAAATCCATAAAATACACCCTAAAGTGTTCAGGAAGCACAATCTCCATTGTTCAGTATCATTTGCATTAAGCTCAAATTGTTTTCTTCATCTATCTCATCCTGCACATGCTTAAATATAAAGTGAAAAGTGTGTGGGAGAATACTGATGCCATGATTCGCTTCAGATAAGGTTTCCTCCATATGCTAATAGTAGACCTAAAACAACCTTTTATTAGACAGGAGGAGTGAACAATAATATTTTGGGTACAAGCCATGAAATGTTGACAAGACCAACATTTCTTAACATTAGCAGACTCGCTCTAATCTTTACACAAATCCCTCCAAATTCTGAATCTCGCATTCTTAATGGAGGCAAGCTACAATGGCCAATTCACTGAACATCCCAAACCTTGGGGCATGAAGAAACCCACACAGGCGCAGAGAGACTGAGCAAAATCCACACAGAGCTACACGCAAGTTCAGATTTGAACCAAAGTATCTGGTTTTGTGTTGATCTTCTCCATTGCACCACATAGTCAATTTGAAATTAAGATGGGTTCAGCAAAGTACAAGATTCTCTACTACCTTTACAAATTGGCTAACTCTGTGGTGTATTATGCCATAATAGAGTAATCAGGAATGTAAGGGTTCTATAGTGTGGATTTCATTATTCAGTGTACTCTTCCTATGGGTAAAATCAATTCAATGATGCCAATTGTAGTTACATTTCTGAATACTAATCTTCCATCATCTATGAAAAGTTTTAATATAAATTAATGCTATCTTTTTAAAAAAAACAGATGATGTTTGCTGAAAATGCTTATGGGGCAAAATAATCATGTGTTTAATCATTCATAAGTTTGACTAATTATTCGGTATAAGTATTGTGGACAACTAAAGCAAGGGAGTGAGTGATGCTGTATACATAATGACCAAGATGTAGAGGAATATATCAAAGTCAAAGATGTTCATTCCTGATTTGCATTGTTTTTAACCAAATTATGGTTAATGCATATTTAGCATAAGGCTAAAGCATATTAAAGAGCAAATCATTACCAAATTACTTGGATAATTATTAGACTTCCAGAATAATATTTTCAACAGATGGTGGCCATGAATTTGGGTTCAAAAATATGTTCCAAAATCAGTACAATATTCCTCCATGAGATTAATCCAACACTCACAAATCTAGTGCAGTCCTGGTAATAGCAAGGAATATTGAACTTCTAACAGATGTGCACTATAAAGTTTAAATTCTCATAAGAGACAGCATTAGTGTCTTACTGGATGAGCGGAGTTTCACGGGTGATCGAAAGAAACAGAAAATGACAGGCAAGGATTATCTGTGTGACTCAGTGCACATTTGCACATTGATGTTGTTCAGCTGAACAGCAGGTTGAAATATAGCGGGAATGTGAAGGCAAAAAAAAAAGTAAACCTGAATGTTCACCTTAATATGTTTTAATAAAGGTGACAACATTCTGCAATTTTGTGTCAATTGGGGGGTGGGGGGGGGGGAAATGAAGCAGGCTGCATTTGTTTCGCTGTCCGGTCCTGAACCTTGCTGATCACTTTTGTCCCAAGTTTTTGTGATGTCTCCATTTTGCAACAGTTTTCTCCACCCTTGCTAAGCACAGAAGAAATGTATATTGATATAATGTTCTTAAGATGGTGCCACTGTTGGATTTATTGCCTTCTCTTGAGATCTTTAAGTGTCCTTGTAATAGGACTAATTATCATGAGCTACTGGGCAACATTGAATTTGTGAACTTTGCCAATGGCTTACAGTCTCAAAATGACAGCATTGAGGCAGTTCTCCGTGCCTAGGTGGATGAAGGTCATCAAATATGAGTTGCACATTGAGAGAGCAAGTTCCAGTTTATTCATGAATGCTGCTACATAATATAATGGAAGTTTAGGCCACATCACTGCAACATTAAAGGCTTTTTAGGCATTATAGACTAAATTTACAGAGCTATGTCATGCATTGTCCCTCAGAAAAGAAATATGCATTGGAAAAATTGGTGATGCATTTTGTTGGGTTTATATTTTTCATGTTCCTAGCAGCAGTATAAAATGACCCCATGAAGGACCTTGTCAAAAGCCTTACTCAAATCTATTTAGACAATCACCACGGCCCTACCCTCTTCCTCAAAATACTCATTCAAATGAGCCCTTCCCCACATGCTCATTATCCTTCATAAATTTATGCTTTTCCAAATGTGAGCAAGTCCTGTACCTAAGAATTTTTTTCTAATAACTTCCTACCATGGATGAAAGGTTCACCAGAATATGATTTAATGATTAAAGGGGTTGCCACTATCTTTTTTGAGGTCCTAGTACAGTGGTTCTCCATCTTTTCCACTTGCATACCACCTTAAGTAATCCTTTACTAACCAAAGAGCACCTATAATATAGATGCCATAGGTGCTCTGTGGTTAGTAAGGCATTACTTAAGGTGTATGCAAGTAATCTCTCTTGCTTTCCTTGTTATCCATGACTCCAATCTTTTTTTTGTTAACTGCAAACATCCAATTATATCCGCTGCATCCACATCTACTTTATTTATATATAAATAAATTTCAAATAACAAAGATTAATTATTGTGTAGCAGATCACCCAGTCAAAGAAACTTGCTTTCACAGCTGCCCTCTGCCTCCTAGCAATTTTGAATTCATTTCACTGAATGCTTCAGATTCCTTGTGCCTTAACCTTTAGGATCAGCCTACAAAGCAAGATCTAGCCCAAAACATTAAAGTCAACAATAGGCAATGTCTGGCACCCTGCATTCATCAATCTCCCTGGTTACCTCTTCAAAAAAAACTTGATTGGATTTTTGAGACGTAATTTCCCCTGTGTAAAATTGATTATTGGATTGGAGTTAAACTGTGTTGTATGAAATCAATTTGGTTTCATGCCTTCCAGTATCATTATGTATGCTTCTTCTTCTTTGGCTTGGCTTCGCGGACGAAGATTTATGGAGAGGGTAAATGTCCACGTCAGCTGCAGGCTCGTTTGTGGCTGACAAGTCCGATGTGAGACAGGCAGACACGGTTGCAGCGGTTGCAGGGGAAAATTGGTGGGTTGGGGTTGGGTGTTGGGTTTTTCCTCCTTTGCCTTTTGTCAGTGAGGTGGGCTCTGCGGTCTTCTTCAAAGGAGGTTGCTGCCCACCGAACTGTGAGGCGCCAAGATGCACGGTTTGAGGCGATATCAGCCCACTGGCGGTGGTCAATGGGGCAGGCACCAAAAGATTTATTTAGGCAGTCCTTGTACCTTTTCTTTGGTGCACCTCTGTCACGGTGGCCAGTGGAGAGCTCGCCATATAACACGATCTTGGGAAGGTGATGGTCCTCCATTCTGGAGACGTGACCCACCCAGCGCAGCTGGATCTTCAGCAGCGTGGACTCGATGCTAGATTACTTCAAATTACCAGAAAGGAAAATAGCAAACACTGGAAGCTCTCAGTAGATCAGGCAGCATCAGTGGAACAGGACAAATGGACCAAATTTTAGATTGATAACCTTGCTATGAATATTTTTTTTTTTAAAAAAAAGAGAAATTATTTCAGTTTGGGAAGGAGTGAACAGAGGGAAGATGTATGAAATTATGCAAATAGAAGAGATTAAAGGATACTTTATGTTCAATTCCCCATCTAGTTATACTTTTAAATTCTCTACATTGCCAGAGAGCAATAACTAATGGTTTCAGTACTACATCAAAAAGCAAAGGACTTAACGGGCAACCTTGCCGCGTTCACCTATTAAGCCTAAATATTTTCAGTTGTTGTAAAATAGAGTGAATTGAAACCACAGGGCATGAATACAATAATTTAATCTATTTAATAAAGCCTCTTCTTAATATGGCAGGAAAAAAACATCTATAAATAAAGACCTTCTTGAAAATACTAAAAGGAATGGGGGGATTTTCACTTTCAGATTTTAGATCTTATTATTGGGTGATTAATCTACATAATTTACTTATTATTACATTTGGATAAGCCAGTGAACAATTAATCAGCCAAATTTAATCTTTCTAACAGACATTTTTTAGATATTTACAAGTTAGACATTCAGTCCAAGCTTTCTGATTTTCCTCCAATCTCAAATACTAATATTCTTGATGTATTTTTAAACTTTTTTTCATGGTGGGTGAATATTATATATCTGTAATGATTTATTAGATTTAAGGTCAGCCTCCATACTGGGATTAAGAATGATTGGGATGAGATTTGAACATAACACTTTCAGATGAAGATTGCTACTCTACTCTCAGCTTGATAATTGATTTCTTATTTTGTGCAAGGCATTGCTTATAACAAATTAAGGTGGTACATAGAGCACATTTATCTAAACTTAAATTATCTTGATTTTATGCAGATATTGATCTACTATGTGAGAAGTGTAAAATCTTTTAATCTTCACTGATCCATATGTTTTGGAAGTGCCCAAATTTAGAGGGATTTTTGGAAAGGCATTTTCCAAATTTTACAAACAATTTAAAAAAATTAATATTGAACCTTGTCTGTTAATTGCTTTATTTGGGTTTTTCACATGAGCTAGATATACTTCTAACTGCATCTCAGGAGAAAGTTTTTGCCTTTACCATGTTGATAGCCAGATGAGCAATTTTATTGAAATGGAAAGATGATTCTTCACCTACTCATACACAGTGGTTATATGATTATTTAAATTTGGAGAAAACTAGACACAACCTTAAAGAAAGTAAGTTTCAATTTATAAAGATGTAGGTCCATTCACAGATTCCAATCATGATTGGAAGTGTTAAGAATTTTGAATGTTCTAGAGATTCTGTCTGATGTCTGGAGGTCGCTATCTGATCCATAATTTCCTTTTTCTTTTTAACAAGGTAACCTTGATTAGAGGGAGGGGGTAGATCAGATTCAATTTTTAGCTTTTTACATTTGTCTTGGCGAATATGGCTGTCATAGATTAATTGAATAATTTATCCCTTGTATAGATAAATGTAGTTTCATCAATTTTTTTTGTACTTGTATCTATTAGATGACGTTATGTATTTTAAAGTTTTGTATGTAAATTTATGTTAAACTTAATAAAATATTTAAAAAAAAAAAAAAGAGAGAATAAAGTAGAAAATAGGATGATGTACAGAGAAAAAGTGCCTTGTAACAGGAAAAGAAAAGTTATAAAAAGCCTGGTGAGGATATAAATGGGAGGAATAGAATCATTACTTAAAGAAAACATGATGGGCAACAATAAATCTGTACTAAACTTTTGTGCTGACATATATATGAAGGCATTAGTGCAAAGTGATGACTTCAATCTTAATTATATAAGGTATGGAATAGACATCAAACAATTCAATTTATGACACTTATAATTTGATTGTTTGTTCACCTTACAGAAATTCATGGAGCAGTAAATTTAACACTGCCAACATTGTTAATGGTTCAGAAGTTAATGGTTTAACTTCTCACAATGTTTTAGAAAACTAAATTATCTTTGCACTGAAATATAAAGTAAATGTCAAGAACATCCTTACAACACTTCAGCCAGGAACACATCTACATTGAACATGATGTTTACATTAAACTAAAATGCTGCTGTTTGCCCATGTTACATAGCTCTCTTCCATCTTCATATCCAAGTGCCTATCCAGAAACTTCTTAAATGCTGCTATCATAGATGCTTCCATGACTACCACTGGCAACCTGATCCAAGCATTATTTTCCTCGGTGTGTAAAATAAATAAATAAATATATCCCTACAAATCCTCTTTAAACTTTCCTCCCCTCTCCATGTAAACGTAAATGCTTGTCCAATTGTTTCATTTTTACCCTGTGAGAAAAGATTCTGACTATCCTATTTATACCTCTCGAATCTGATAACTTTCTGATAGAAATTTATCAAATTATGAGCGGTATAGAGCTTAATAGTTCAAACCCTCTAATCCAGGCAACATTGTGGTGAATCTCTTCTGTACCCTTCCAAAACTCCACATCCTGCAATGGGTGACCAGAGTTGCACACTAAACTCCAAGTGTGGTCTCAGCAACATTTTGTATATAGCTGTTTTAAACAAAAAATATCTTCAATACTTCATGCCCTTTAATGCCTTCATATATATCTCAGCACAAAAGTTTTGTTCAGATTTATAGTACACATCATGTTTTCTTTCAGTAATGATTCTGTTCTTTACCACCCTATCTATTTCCATGGCCACTTTCAAGCAGCTCTGAATCTGAACCACCAGGTCTCTCTGCACATCAATGCTTTGAAGACTCTAGCCATTAACTGTGCAGATTCCCTTTACATTTGACCTCCTAAAGTGCAATAACTCACACTTGCCCAGATTAAACTACGTCTGTCAATTCCCTGTCCATACCTGTAACAAATCACTATCCTGTTGTATTTTAATAGTCCACTGTACTAGCCATTCTCAACAGAAGCTATAAGGCAACCTCCCCCCCACCCCCCCTGACCACAGTACATTTTAGGGAGACTGAAAACATAAAACTCCTGACAGACAGTGTGGGATTCAAACTCCAGTCCCCATCGCTGGTGCTGCAAAGGTGTTGCATTAACTGCTACGCCATCCATGCCACCCTAAAATCTTTGCCAGATGCATTGTGTTTCTCTACACTTTGGAGGATGTTATTTAATTTAGACATACTGCATGGTAACAGGCCCATGCTGCCCAATTGACCAACAACCCCATCACTTTTTGGAGAAGTGGGAGGAAACTGGAACACTGGAGGTAACCCACTCAGACACTGGGAGAACAAACAGTGCCGGATTTGAACTCCAATCACTGGTGCTGAAAACTGCACTGTGCTAAATGCTATGCTTTCTCCCTGCCACCGTAAGTATGGAAGAAACCAACTAAGCATGACTGCTTCACAGAGAAGGGGGGCCATAAGACTTGAGCAGAGTCCTAAAGGTTGAGAATGGGTGATCTACACTGTTGTGTGGAACACCACTGCAGTAATGGACCTCCAGTCAGAATAACACCCTTCCATCAGTATTCTGAGTCCTCTATGGGTCAACCAATTCCAAATCCTATTAATTTACCTTGGATCCAATGCATTTATACCTTCTGGGTCAGCCGGCCATATAGGACCATATCGAATTCCCAAATAAATACCCAGTACACAACATTTCTGCCTACCCTCATCAACTCTTTTTGTCACAACAAGACTGCTTCCTCGAGATCGTATTCCTCATCTTTGCTAGTTATAATTACGTTGCACCAGCAAAATATGTATGAATCCACACTATTTTGTTCTAATATAGCCATTATCAGGAAATTGTTCCCACAGTCATCAGACAGAAGATGCACGTCATGAATCAAACTTAATGATTCGTTCGCATTTGTGAACGCTGAGAAATGTATAAAACGTGGCTTGGCTCAGGAGTTGGAGCTTTACAAAGGATGTAGTTGTCCCGCATCGGACTTGTCAGCCACAAACGAGCCTGCAGCTGACGTGGTCTTTTTACCCCATCCATAAATCTTCGTCCGCGAAGCCAAGCCAAAGAAGAAAAGAAGAGTTAAACTTAAATATTGGATGTTTGACTGCAAGTTTTGAAATGGGGGTGCAATGCTCTGCTCAACTTTTATGTAAGCCTACTTTGCTGTTTGCTGCCTTCAGAATGTTTCCTCTATCCAGATGAAATTGGTGGAGGTTGTTCCTGACATGTTAGTTAAGAGGTGGAATCCAGCATCTTTGTTTGAAGAGAACTCGCATTTTTAATTGCTTTGCTAATAAAATGTTAATTTTGATTGAAATTGCTACTGTATCAAATTCTTTAAATTACCGTAGTTAGTGAGTTTTTCATCATGACATGGGGTTGGAGAATAACGAGCATATGGTTAAGAATGATGTCACCTACATCATTGCACAATGGATGGTGACTCTTCACTCTACATTTGGCAAAAAAATTATAGCAGGTGTCAATTGTGTGGCTCGAATCAAAAGGATTTTATTTCTTAATTCTCACTGCTAAATAGATTGGAAGCAAACAGAGAGCTGGTTGGGAGTTTTTGATATTGTAATGAGGAGGAGAGAGAAAACAGTTCCATGCAATCAGACAGAAAACAAGATGTAACGTGAGATGTAAATTACACCCTCTCAGAGTGTTACAGATAGATTGTTTCCCAATTTACCTCGGGATTAGTGCAGGATGGTGGTACAATGGTAAAAGGTTGTCTAAGGTGTTATTGAATAGCAGAACAGGAGGCCGAATTTTCTTATAGAAAAATATCTGCCATTTATCTTGCTTCATTCATGCATCTGGCAGCATTACATATCAATTTAACACTTTTTGACTGTTGGTCTGGATTCCTTCCCCAGCCATTCATCAGTATTTATTCAGATGCCTTCCTGGTTTTTTTTTTTTTTTGCTTGTATCTTGAAGGGCTCGGGCCCGAAATGTCCGTATTATATCTTTACCTCATCCTGTGGATGATGTGAGAATGGCTGAGTTCCACCTGCATTCCAGTGTGTTTTAACATTACTGGTCACACAGCACGTTTTCACCGCTGCCAGCAGAATCTCGTACATTTCGGAGTAACTGCAACCTTTGCCCTTCACTCATAATAAAATTAAGAAAATAACCTGCAGAGTTTGGAAATGGGATAACAATGAAAGGATCGAAACAGTTGCATTGATCTGCTAGAACCTGCTTGTGACTAGCTGGTCTGTGGAGATCGACTGGCTGTCAGATCTTTTAGCAGCATCTGTGCTCTCAAATCAAAAGATAGGAACACACTCTGGAAGCCAGGTATGTGCAAATCTGGCTGTTAGTTTATCCCCTCGTGTTGCCATTGTGTCCAGGGGCATTCCACACTTGCTAAGCCGAGGAGATATAAGAAAAGCTTTACATCTGGATCATAGTTTTTCTACCAACACTTTCTTTTGCTTGGGAACTACCAACCTTCATTTGGTTTAGGTAAGCCTTTGCACATTTTTTCTTTATTTCAATATATTTAATGGTTCTTGTACCAACAGAACCCCTGGTATCTGGCACCTATGGAGATTGGTAAATGCCCGATAAGTGAATTTTCCAGTTAATTGAGATTGTATTTGCGTGATTGACGAACTAACGGTGAGGCGCACCAATTTTAAACTTTTGTATTTTTTGTATTTTCTGTGTTTATTTTTTTGCTGGTTGCTTGAGGCTGCCAGTTTATTGAATTCCACATAAGAGGCTTTTTACTGTATTATTAATAGTTTTACTTTTTTTAAGGCAAGTCTATGACTGATAACTTTTTATTTCCTTCTTATTCTTTTTAACTGCTTCTAAGTTTCAAAGTCTCTATTCAGTCTGTGGTCAAGGCTTCTATTTCCTCACACACTGCTTAGTTGCCATTTGCTACCCGTTGTGCTTCATGGAAGGCACACGTCAGTGATACTGGCATGTACCTTAGCAGCCAACATTTATTGGAGCCCTGTGACTGGATCAGCTTGATATCTTGCACACACAATCTTTCCGTCTCAGTGTTTGATAGCCATCATTGGGAAAATGAATGATTTCAATCAATTGCTCGCTACATTCTCTGATTGTTGGCCCTTTAATTAGTCTGTATCTTGTAGTGGTTGGGCCACTTGTTGCACTGGAGTTCAGCATGTGAGTGAATCTCAGACACACTGGATATCGGTGTGCTTTCCTTTACCTGCATAGAAGTAACACTGCACCACATCCAATGTGAGGGAGAGCTCTTTTAAGTTCCGATTATCTCTCAAACAGTTGCTTCTTCAGTGGTGTGTCGAATGTGAGCATATTCTAAGCTCAACAAAGAGGCTGAATTTCAATTTCTAAGTAACAAATTTGTTAGTCACTTATTTCCAGCTACCATACATCAAGATTGTTTTATTTTGCTTTTCCTGAACATATTCATTAACGTTCAGGAACTGCTGAGTTAAGTATCCACTCTCAGTCAAACAATATAATTACAGGCAGTTCACGGGTTTAAAAGCATCCATTTTCTGAACAACTCATACTTATAAACTGACGAGCCGGCCGGAAGTAGAATGCCGTCAACTTTCGGATCAAGCATGGTTGAGTCAGCATTGCGAGAGTGTAGCGAAGTGTGGGAAGAGATTTGAAATCGAAAAGTACAGATTCAAACATCATACCTGTACATCACTGTATACTCTTATTTCATCTGGTTTACAAGTGACTCGTGAACCAACAGTTTGGTGACTCTTTACTGCCTCCTTGGGTTCAAGGTAGCTAGAAATGGACAGATGCTGCTTTGCAGCTAATTCCACCACCAAGTTTCACGAGGCAAAATTTCTAATACACCTGGACTGTATTTGTACTGTACCAAATCTACCAAGGGATTTAAGGCCATTTATGATTTTTTTTTAAAAAAAGAAAAACTTTGTACAAACCTCCCTTGATGCCTATACCAAGAAATTGGCTCCAGTAGTATCCCCCACCCCCCCACCTCTCCACCAGCAGAATCTAACCTTGACTCTGCAGCACCAGGTCCATCCTCTCTAACAGTATCCATCTTCTCCTATATTATCCAATTATGTACTGCACTATTATGTTTAAGATGGTATTTGGAAGTGGTTCTTAAGTGTTTTACATGTATAGAAAGATAAAATATATACAATATATGGTATCTACTAAGATAAACATTTTTTGAATATTTTATTTTTAACTTTCAAAGACTCTTACAAATCCAACAAACAACACAATCTCTTTCAACAATAGTATATAACATGGTTTTTCGCCTACCCTTCTCCTTTCTCTCCCATACCCTAATACAACAAAGAAAATATTATATAAATAAAGAAAATAAAAGTCACAAATGCTTAAGGGAACTTACGAAAATCCCCCAAAAAATGAACAAAATACAAGAGCATGTCATTTGTGCTACGACTCACTTCATTGATCTGAATCATTTCACTGCTGGCACAGATTGTTGCATTTCCTTTATTCAGAAGGGGTAGAATTATATTTGTGTACCAATGTGTTGCAGATAGGGTTGCCAACCCTAACAAATGTGCCATATTTCCTTCTTAAATTGTTCGTGATTTTCTCCAGGGGTATAAAACTTTACATTTCCATTTTTCATCGTGTAATATTTACTTGGGAGTCAGACTTCCACATTACTGTTATACATTTCATGGCTACCCACAAGGCAACCTTCACAAACTGAATTTGGTACTTCAACAGTTTAAAACACGTCCATAATATTTCCCAGGAGATAAAATTCTGGATCCTGTGGAAAATCCACCTCTGTAAATTTTTCAGAATGTCCCCCAGGTCCTCCCAGAAGGATCTTACCTTTGTACACAGCCATGTTGAATGGATAAAGGTTCCAATCCCTACGCCACACCTAAAGCACATTTCCGAAATTTTTGATTTTTCGATTTATGTAATTTTTGTGGTGTCAGATTTAGTTGATCAAGGGAGTTGTATTACACCAATCTGTACCTGGCATTAATAACTGCTGTGGTGCTGTCCAGACACAAGTCTGACCAGCACCACTCCTGGTACTAAGATAAACATTTGACTGACACTTGTTCTCAATTAAATGCAAATTCGAGTTAAAGAACTCGTTTTCAACCAGGGATTGCCTGTAGTACACTGATATCATCTATTTTGTGGATTAATCTTTCTCGATGCTGATTTCTGGTCCTCTTTATGCTAATTAAAATTGAAAGGCTAAAGGTTGCAGCAAGTTTGTTTGATCCTTGCAATGGTGGATTTAATACATTATTTTGGAAATATCTAGTCCATTTTGACTCTCTTTTATCTATCTATTTTAAACTCAACACAGCTTGATTATTGAAAATTAGAAGACATGTTCGATAGCATATTTGGTCCCACTGCCTCAAGCTATAGCTCACTCTTTAATGTACTGTCAGTTCTTGCTGTTGATAGAGCAATAGATTTCACTATTGTAGAGGAAATGGATATTTGAGAGAGTTCATGGGCACAATTGCAAGAGTTTGATTGCTTCTTTATTCAAATATATAATCTCAAGTGAACCACAGATGGGGATCCTGGCATAAATATTTTTAGAATCTAGTATGGTAATGTATAGAATGTAAACATTAATGACAAATTTCTGACTTTTATTTGCTCTAAATTGGTACTTTATGGAATGTTACCTGACCTATGAAGGTCATTGAGATAATTAGTTTGGACTTCATTATTATGTTTTATTTATGATAATTGTTATTTTTACATATCCTTTGTATAAAAATGGTTAGTCACGCAATTTTAAGAATTCTTTTCTTTGGTAGCCCCTCAGAAGTAAGGATGGCTTGTGTCTCTTTTAGTTCTATGGGATAATGAGGTGGATGAAGAGTCTGATGTGTCGCATAAGACAGGTAGTACTTGTTAGGATGGTGTGTTGGTATGTTTGGAGTTTTGTACACTACTACTGCTTGAGTTTGGTCTCTAGATGCCTCAGCTGTAGACACTTAATATGTTCAGTGTCTTTATGGTCTTCTCCATTTTCAAGTCAAATGAAGTGAAGTCAAGTTTATTGTCATCTGATTGTACAAGTGCAACCCAAAGTGTTCTCCGGTCTTCCATGCAGACATACAATGAGACATAACTTGCGTTTTTTAAAAAGAAACCAAACAATACTATACGTAGAACAAGTGTTTTATCTATACAAATAAATAAATATTGTTTCATGAATTTGAGAGTCTCAAGTGCTAAGTGTGACCAGTTCCTTTGAATTCTCACTGCCCGTGGGAAGAAGCTGTTCTTCAACATGATTGAGCTAGCTCTGATACTCTTGTATCTCTTCCCTAATGGGAGCAACTGAAAGATGCTGTGTGCAGGATTGAGTTGTCATGGGATAGAGAGTCATGAGTTGGTGATGGATTTAGAAATTTTTTCGAGGACATTTTGACAGTATCCTTGAAGCAATTTCTTAATCCTGGAAATCTTTTTGGTTTATTAAAATAGATTGCTTCTTTCAAGAGTCTAGTGTTAAGCCTGTGGACAATGAAGCTGAGTGAGATGAGAGTCTCAATCCTGATCATATTGGCCTGGGAGAGAATCTTGACACAGATTAACCAATGCTCCCAATAGATTTGTGGGATTATTTTGCAATGAAAATGTCAGTGTATTTTAAAATTGAACATATTTGCATGAGTAATTGCTGCATTAACAGCTTCTGGGTGTATTTTGCAAAGAAGGATTCATTACTATAATTGGTTCAATTACATTTTCACAAATTTAGGCTGATAATTATAATGAAATCCAATCGCTGTTAACAGTTATTGCATCTATAAACCAAATCATTTACACTTCACACAGGTCAAAGTTATAAAAAACATAGCAATTCCAAATTTATTGTCAACTGTGTTAGGAAGATGCTTTGTTGAGAATCACAAATATGAGATTGTTACTTTACCATAAATTTAACTTTCAATGCTTTTGGAGGAAATCCATAATTTCTTTGGGCATAACCAAATTTAAAAAAAACTAATGGGAAATAACTTTGATATTCTGTCTTTTTGTTTTTGAGTCAATTGCCTTTTCCACAAACATATAAATGAGCAAAATGGTGATAAACAAGTTTTTGGAATGTTTATACATGCCCTAAGTTTAACTCTCACTGTTCGTTGTCATTGGATTTTGCACCTTTATCCATTGTCCTCTTCACTGCCTGCTGCCACATGAACTTGACTTGCTCTCATGGCCCCCTTGCTGCTGGTTCGCTTACTTTCATCTGTTGTGCTCAGGTTTATAGAGAAAGAGAGTTAAAAAGGGTTGATTTCTAGCCATCAATATATGAATTTCAGTTTACTTAATTTCACATATTCAGAATGCATTCTTGTTTGCTTAATTCTTAAAATTGGTTATTTAATCCTGGTGCTTTTATCTGTGGAATTCATCTTTGAACAAAACCTAATATATTCTGAAAAATCCTTGCATTGAATATGTTCTCTAAGGGAAGATTCTGGTGATGTATTTACCAGATGTATTGCTCATTTTCATCTATTTTCATGTCAGAGTTAATTAAAATGTATGAGCCTTTTTTAAAAAACCCACATTTATTATCCATTTCCTCAATGAAAAAGCAGCAGTGATATCTGAACATAATGTGTTTTGTAAAATTATATCAATGCTTTGTATTTATTCCATCTGTGGATTGCATTATTCATAAAACACTCAGTTTAATGAATGTCACATGCTTATTATTGGTTAAAGCAACATTAATGGTAACCTGCATAGAAGCCTCAGCATAATAAAATGAAACAAAGGAAGTTGTAGAAAGCCATGCACTTCATATTTTCTCCTAGGGCATTCCAGACTGATATGTCAACAACATTCTTCAGAAATATATATTTACTTTAGTAACAAAAGAAATATGGCAGTTACTTTTCACACAGAGAGCTCCTAAAATAGTGATATGATAATATCCAGACAATATTCTGATGTTTCTTCTATTACATTAAAGGAACTTGGGTTCTTTTTAAACAAAAATATTTATTAGCTAAAGCAGAAGTCACTCATTGAAGACCTCATGGATGCATCCATCTGGAGTAGTTCCAAGATGCAACACCTCCCAGATGCCACACACTCTGTCTCCGACTCCTCCTGGTGGAAGAACTCTATCACTACATCCCCTTCTCTTGAGATGACATGACACACTAATACAGTATTCTTTCAATTTAAAGTTAAACACAAACAGCAGCAGCACAAACTTTTAAGTGTGCAGTTTTTTTTATAGATTCAGTCTATTGGGTGCTTTTACAACTCATGTGGATGATCTTAACACAGTTGCTTGTGTTGGCTCTGCTGGTCCACTACCATCTAGCACTGGAGATGTTTCCTCTGTTGCTGTGCAGGCTGAATCTTCTGCATCCATCTGTTCCTGCAGTATCTCTGGCGTTTTCAGCAGCTTCTTTCGATTCCTCCTCAGTATTTGACCCTCCTCTGTTCTGAGAGGGTAGGACCTCCAGAACAGTGGCCTTGTCCTGTGCTGGAATCTCTGAGTTGTTCTAGTCTCTCTAAGATTCTTGCTGTCTTGTCATAATTTGCTTTTTGTCTCCCTTTCAGTTGCTTTTGCTTCCATTTGACATCTCAGTTATTGTTTCAGTCTGCAGAATAGGGAAGTGTGGTGCATCGTCTACGTCCCATAAGAAGCTCAGCTGGAAACATGCCATGTTCAGGTGGTGAAGTGCTGCAACTCAATAGAGGTAGATAAGGATCTAAGCCATCATCTGGTGCTTTATTGAGCATCTGTTGAACTATGTGAACTCCTTTCTATGCTTTGTCATTTCACTGGGCATGCGGAGGTCTTGAAGTCACATGCCAGAAATTATACTCTTCTGTAAAGTTCTGGAATTCTCTGCAGCTGTAGACAATTCGAGGAATTCCATGTTGTACAAAGATCGATTTCATATATTGGATCACACAAGCAGCTGACATACTAGGAAGCAGCGCAATCTCCAGAGAATTTGATAGATAATCAGTAACCAGCAAGTAATTATTTCCATGCATGTGGAATAGATCAGTCCCAACATTCTGCCGTGAATCTGCTTATGTCAGTTATTACCATGGGTTCCATTGTTTTGTGTGATGTTTTGAACAGATTTCACAGCTTGAAACCTTTCTGTCGGTGTCAACGTTTATCCCTAGCTGATCAACAGCAGTTCTGGCCCTCCTCTTGTATTTTACCATTCCTAGGTGCCCCTCATCCACCCTTCTCAGCATCGCTTGTCATAGTGATTGAGGAATGACAATTCTGCTCTGTCTGAGTAGAAGCCCATTGACAACACTCAGCTCAGCTCTGATTCACCTCTAGGCGATCCTTCATTCAGATTCTTGATGGCCTTCTGTAGAACTGTGTCCTTTTATGTTTCAGCTGTGATCTGCTTGGATTTCATGTCAGATACAGGAAGAGATTCAGTGATCAGATTGATGTGGAGATTCACATGTGTCTCTGTAGAACGCTTATTGGGTGCCTCACTCTGTTGTTGGCCTGGATAACACATCAGCTAACACATAAGTTTTCCTGGTGTGTACATCAATTCAAAGTCATAATGTTGAAGCTTCATCAGTCTTTGGATTCTCAGCGACATTTCACTGAGATTTTTCTTGATTATCACTATTAATGTCTTGTGGTCTGTCTCTGCCATGAGTTTTGTAGACCATTCAGATAACTGTGAAACTTCTCTAGTCCATAGGCCAGACCTATGCATATGCAGATCTGTGCATGTCGACATTTGAATGTTGTCCTAGTCTTTGATGTGCATGTTACTGGCCTCTAATCTTCTCCTGCAGCCTGAATTAGTACGGCACATATGCTATCGTTTGAAGCACCTATAGATATTTTCATATTTCTGGATGCATCAAAGAATATCAAAAGCACTAGTTCTGTCATTAGAATGATCTTCAGCATCCCCGTTCTTCCTTGTGGTGGTCTGTCCACTTGAATTCACATTTGTCCTGCAACAACTTCCTTAGGTACATTGTTTTGGAAGACAGGTTTGTTATGAATTTCTGATTGAAATTGATCATTCCCAGCACTCTCAATATGCCTCTTTTTTTTGTCAGTGGGTCTGAGTATCTCTAAAATTGCTTTCATCTTGCTCTTGTCTGGCTCTGACAATTTTATCTCCCAGAAAGGTAATTTCCTTCACGACAAACTGACATTTTTCTCTATTTAACTTTAATCCATATTTCTGGATGCACTATAACACTTTGATGAACCTCTCATGGTGTTGCTCTTGCGTGGATCCCCATAGGATCCAATTTCTTCCTTCTATGATGTGCTCCACTTCCAGAGCTGAAAACATTCCAAAAGGCATCCTTAGACATGAATATTGACCAAAACAGGGTATTAAATGTATAGTATTTTGTGCTAGCATCATTCAATTTTATTTGCCAGAATCCCTGGAATGCATCCAATTTAGTAAAAAACTGCACCAGCCATTTCACATAATTTCATCCCTGGCTAGAATATGATAATGTTCTCTCTTTATATTGGCATTTAGGTCCATGCACAAGCGTAGGTCACTGTCCTTTTTGGTACATACCATTGAATCCACCCATTCTGTGGGCACTTCCACATTCTTTATGACCCCTAGTGCCATCATTCAGTCGAATTCCTGCTTGAGTTTTTTTAGTGGCACTGGAACTTGCCTCAGGGCATGCACTACTGGCTGTGTGTCCTTGTTTAACTGATTTTTATAGGTGAATGGTAGAACTCCAAACCCCTTGAAGATGCTGGGAAATTAATTGAATAGTTCCTCCTTGCTGTTCTGTGCATTGTTACTGTTAGTGTGGTACACCCACTTGACTAGGCTTTACTTTTCACATGCTTTATCACCAGGCAGTGAATAATGTCCATCTGGGACCATTGTGAACTTGAAGTGGTGCTCTTTATCTTTAACTTTCACCTTGAGTTTACATGTACCTTTAGTGTCAATGTGCTCTGACCATTCTTGGCATTGAGGTGTGCAGGATTTGCATGGGTTTCGCAGTGATGTCACACTCGCAGATCAAATCGACCCTGTGTCCTGCTTGAAAGGAATATTTGACCCCGTGTCCTGCTTGAAAGGAATATTTGTTCCATTTGTATCCAATGACGCAGTCCATTTATCCTGCTCATCACTGTTCACTTCCTGCCCCAACATGCCCATGAAAAGTGTATCACTGAGAGCAGTTTCTTCTACAGTGTGTACAGTACTTTTGTTCTGCATATCGTTTCTGTTGTTTGCACTTAGTACAGACTTTCCCATCAGCTGGGCATTGCTTTGACACGTTTTGTGCCACGTCGTTTACAATTAAACGTCTCTCCATCTTTTTGTTGTTTCCGATGTCTCCTATTTTGTTTGTGTGTTCAGTTACTGTGGCTATGACTATGCTTTTACACTATCACTGAACTTTTCCTGCGCTGCAGAGATAATTCACTGGTGTGGCATTTCTTAACAGCTCCAGCTAAGGTAAGCTCTGTCTCTTGCAGTGACATCTCTCTCATGTTATTATCATTAATTCTGAACACAGTTTGATCACAGATCATTGAATCTTGCAACGGTTTGAAATTGCATGTTATTGCTTTTAATTTTAAGTCTGACTTAAAAAAAAAAGTATCAAAGCTCTCCCCCTTTAGTGTGTGTGTGTGTGTGTGATCAAAACATGTGCTCTCAAAGGTTTCATTTTTCTTGGGTGAATAGTGTTCATCAAACATCTCGATACCTTGTTGAATTTGCTCTGGTCTTCTGCCTTGGCAATAACAAATGTGTTGAAAACCTCAAGCTTTAGATCCTGCCACAGTAAGTAGCATTACAATCTTCTGTGTATCCAGTTTGCTATTGATTGGAGGTACAGCAAAAATCTTTGTTTAATAAGTCCTCCACTGATGGTCAACATTTCCAGTCCATTTTACAGCATCAGGAGATTTTAAACCCTCCATATTTTCTTTGCTAATTTCGACTGTAACTCACGATGCACACTGTGGTGCTTCTTTCACTCCTGTGCACAGCAGCAAGCTCCTGCTGTCTCTTCCACTCCTGGTACCATGTGATGTTTCTTTTATAACAATAAAGAAACTTTAGTTCTTTTTAAACAACTATATTTATTAACTAAAGCAGAACCCACTCATACAAGACCTCATGGAGGCAACCATCTTGAATCTACCCAAGCTGCAACATTCCCCAGATGCCTCACACTCTGTCTCCAATTCCTTCTGGTGGTAGCACTCTCACTACAAATGTTTTCAAGAATTTTAAATGAGGAGCGGAATATCAAGGATTTCTCTCACATTCTTTGAAATTTTACACATTCTTTGGTGTCTCACCTGAAAGATCTTGGCTAAATAAATAGTGTATTTTGGAATTCAATAATTCAGAATGGATCAAGGATTATGGCTGTGTCAAGGCACCTTTTCACCTGCCAGGACTTTCAGCTTCCTTTTATTGCGTGACTTGTAGTTTTGATCTGCCTGTCAAGTAACACTAACAATGGTTCCATGACTAAAATTTTTCTCCAGCATAATTCTCAGCTTTGCTGGTCTGGAAAAAAAATAAACATCTGTTCTTCTTTATTGAATAACCAGATTATGCCAAGTCTGTTTCTGCTGAAGCTTGAGCCTCAAGAGGCTGCAAATACTGAAATCTGGAGCAAAAGTCAAATTGCTGGAGCTACTTGGTGGACCATTCAAGATCTGATGCCAGGTTTCATTCCAAAATGTTAGCAATTCCTTCTCCCACCTCCCCAACCCCCCTCCACACCAAAGATGTTGCCAGATCTGCTGAATTTCTCCAGCAGTTTTTTTTTCCCTCCTGCTTTCTGATGGAACCATGCTGGATTATTTTCACAGTGTAATTCAAAGTCTTGAACATTCTTTGCTTCCTGGGCTCAGGATAATTCCATGCCATTGCCAGTAACCTGTACCACATCACACATTTTGCTGCTTACTGTTGCAACAGGGAGATCACCCAATGTCCAAAACCAAGGAGAGATGACTTCAGCGCTCAAGAGCATACAGAGAACACAAGAGGATATGCACGTTTCCCCAAATTGCTGCCATTCATAGAATCTTCTAACAGCCTTGCAGAGTCTCCTTTTGAAATCTTCTGCCAGGTTAGCTTGCTTGCATCCCTGGAAGATTTCCAACGTAAATCTGCCCAAAGGACATGCTACCAATCATCTTCCACGAGACTCTCCAAGTTCCTTTGATTTCCTGGCGCATTTTTGGTGCCCTCCCTCCATTAATGTGCCCATCATTCATTAAATTGCAGCACTCTTCAGTGGCTGAAAGTGTGCAGGGTAATAATAGCATATCTGTTTATGGTTTACCTGCTGAAGTCATAGCTGCTAGATTAAATGTTGGCAGCTCTGAAAGCTTGCAAAATGGGTAATTATAATCTTGTAATAGGAAGCTGAAACATTGCATGGGGAACACTTGAGAAATTTAGAGTTGGAAGTTGAAAACTTGATGGGATTTTCATAAACCAAAAAAGGTTGATACACAAAAGTTTTATACCAGTAAAATGTGTTCGTACAATTGTAATGCTAGTACCTTCTACAGTGCAAAACTTCCTTAGCACTGCTCTCAAATACCATTACTGTCGTACCTTTTTGGAGAGGACATTACAAGAGGCAATTAGTACCAGAAAGACCTTTTATTTTGAGTTGTTATCAGTCAGTTGAAGTATTCCTGACTGTTCCTTGAAAATGCCTGTGATCATTTTTATACTTTCCAAGCTCAGCTTTGCTTAGCTTTTCCTGTTAGCTTTGTTCAGCTGAAAGGGCAATATGGAACGTGCCTTTGGACTTCCTTCACACCACTATCAGTGAAACCTTGCAAATGTTAATTTTTTAAAGTCCGAAGTACAGCAAGGGCCATGTGCTGCGCAATTACACCCAATTAAGCTCAAACTCTGGGGGAAGCCCATGCAGACATGGGGAGAACAGACAAACTCCTTAAAGGCAGCACGAGATTCAAATCTTGGTCCCCATCACTGCTGCTGTAATGACATTGTGCTAATGGCTACACGAACTGCGAAAGAAGCTGAAAGAAGAAAGGTATCGTTAACTAGAATGTATTTTCCCACTCTGTTTGTTTCGTTCCCTCAGGTGGAAAGCACCCCTTCTAAGATCCTTCATCTTGAGATTGTGGAAAAACAATTTAAACCCTTCATGGTCATCGGAAAAGGCAGGAGGAATGTCTAAAATTCTGTGGTTCCACAGCTGCCAGTTTTTAACTTCAGTATTATTGGTTTTGATCATATCTGATGGACCCAACAAAGGCTTATTAATAAATTATGACTCCAATCCCATCCCAGACAGTCAGCTTGTCAAGAAGCCAGTGTGTCTTGCTAACTTAATAGGACCTGGCAGACATAAGGCACTACTCCAGAACCCTAACAAGTAATTTATGTTGAGCTTTGAATTGCTTCCTTGTTTGATCAATCTCAAAGTATTTTTGAATTTGTTGGCTGCAGTTGGTCTGAGTTCATTATTATCTTTGTTTGCAAAATTTCATCCGAGCATTCAGATCAATAGTAGGGAAGGGCTGGAATTTTTTTGGAAGCCTGTGACAAGCAACATGATGCAATGATTGATGCTGTGACCTCGTTTGTCATTTATATTAATAATTTGGATGAGACTCTTGGGAGCATTATTTGTAAGTTTGTGGCTGATGTCACAATTGGTAGTATGATGGAGAGTGAATAAAGTTGTCTAGAGTTCTGGCAGGATATAGATCAACTGGAAGATATGGCAAGGAACTTACGAGATTAAACCAGGACAAGACATAAACAGTAAATGGCAGGGCCTCTTCTTCTTTCTTTGGCTTGGCTTCGCGGACGAAGATTTATGGAGGGGTATGTCCACGTCTGCTGCAGGCTCGTTGGTGACTGACAAGTCCGATGAGGGACAGGCAGGCACGGTTGCAGCGGTTGCAAGGGAAAATTGGTGGGTTGGGGTTGGGTGTTGGGTTTTTCCTCCTTTGTCTTTTGTCAGTGAGGTGGGCTCTGCGGTTTTCTTCAAAGGAGGTTTCAGCCCGCCGAACAGTGAGGCGCCAAGATGCACGGTTGGAGGCGAGATCAGCCCACTGGCGGTGATCAATGTGGCAGGCACCAAGAGATTTCTTTAAGCAATCCTTGTACCTCTTCTTTGGTGCACCTCTGTCTCGGTGGCCAGAAGGGAGACCTGCGGAAAACAGAATCAGAATGAACAGTTCCATTTCAGATCGGGACAGAGGGTGCAACTCTTGACAGTCTGGATCTCCATAGTTGATAAAGGGATAAGTATACCTTGAAGAAGGGCTCAGGCCCAAAACGCTGGTTATATATCTTCACTTCCCATGGACGCTGCAAGATCTGCTGAGTTCCTCCAGCATTTCCGTGTTTTCACTACAATCACAGCAGTTTCAGACTTTGGGGTTTAACCCCCCCCCCCCCTCCCCACCTCTTAAATATACCAAGTTAAAGTTTGCTGATGGTGTGACAGTGTGGGTTGTGGGGAGGACACAAAGATACATTAGGGGATATAGGCAAGTTGTGATCATAGAAATGTCAGAAAATACTGTATGTAACAGTAACATGGAAAAATAAAATTACCCACTTTGGTGGAATAAAATATAAAGGCAGAACATTTTTTTTAAAATGATGCAAGATGGTATTTGGAGTCTGTGTGACCTTGTATGCAAATCATGGGAAGTTAACATACTAGTACAACAAATAATTAGAAAATGAGATGTTGTTGGCCTTTCCTACAAGAGAGTGATTATACGAGTAGTGATTTTTCAATTACATCGGAACTTGCTGAGACCACAGCTAGAATATTGAACTATAGCCTAGTCTCCCTCAATGTGGCACAATATGACTCCAATTACAGCCATAGTTTACCAGATTAATTCTCTCAATAGTGGATTTGTCGTCGGAGAAATGATTAAGCTGACTGGGACTATACTCTCTTCCATTTGGAAGAACATGGGATGTTCTCGCTGAAATTAACTAAATGAGCACATTTCAAGATTCATGATTCCTTTATTGTCTTGTAATATAAACAGTGTAATGTTACATAAAATTGCCTTTAGTCTGCCATAAGGCAGATAGATTCGCCATCAGCAGAAATTGCCTGGTGCCTCTTACCGTCAGAGAAAGAAGCAAAAGAGAATCCCCTCAATCTATCGAGTGTCCAGCCCTCCCACTCCAAACCATCAGAAACCTGAATTCCAGATCTGAGCATCTGACGTGACCAGGACCCACCCAGCTCCTTCTCGCATCCTGGCTTTGACACCTAGCTCTCCCTTCAGTCAGTCCCCAGCAGTCCGCAACCTGCAGTGAATCCTCTGACCACAGGCTCCAGCAGCCCGCAGCCTGCATGGGGTCCCCGCCTCGAGGCAAGGTTAACGTTTTCCATGATTGGAGAGGGGTCCAAAACCAGGACTCGTGAGCTCAATCTAAGGGTCTTTAGAATAGAAATGAGAAACCATTTCCTCCCTTAGGGGGTCGGTGAATATTTGGAATAATCTCCTGAAGAGGCCCTTGGAGATTTAGTTTAATTCAATTTAGAGTATATGCGGAAAGAGACTGGAAGACTTTTAAAGGTTAAGATACTGGGATGTGGGGTTAATACTGGAAGGTGCACTGAGATAAGAGACTGTCCATCATTTTATTGACCTACAGAACAAGCATGAAGGATTGAATGGCTAACTCCTGCTTCTATTTGTTAAGTTGTTAAATGAAATCAAATAAAACTCACAAGTAACTTTTCATTAGTGCAGTTAAAATAATTTGGGATACAGTATGTGGTGATGATTACGATTATTTGTAGGAGTGTCATAAAGAAAGCTGTATTCAGAATCAAGTTTTAATAGATGATCTGCTTTTGTTGCAAAGACATTCTGTTCAGGCTTAATCATCCATTGGGTAGCAGCACATTCTAATTCCTGTGCTATTGAACTGGACATCCAGTTAGATCACGAGTTAAATCATAATATGTGGGACACCAGTGTTGGACTGTGTTATGAGGACAGGTCCAACAGCAAAGAGAAAATCAAAGAGAAAGAGCAAAATAAGAAAAAAAAAGTGTTGCACTTACAGGATAGTGTGAAAATAATTTGGTATTGCATATGAAGCAATAGTGTTTCTTTGCCAAGTAACTGCTTTAATTGCTCACTTAAATTTTCTTGAAATACACAATGGCTCACATTTGATCAGATTGTATTATTTTCTCATCTATTCCCAGTCGTTTATTTGTTCTTTATGCTGTTGTTTCCTTCTCTGAAGTCGCTGCACAGAACCCTCGTCTGCTATTGCCCCAAGATATCGCAACATAAATTAAAATGGTTATTTTACTTCCCTGATCAGTGTGACATTTAAAACTATTGTTAACCTTTATCAATTTTCCAGGAATGCTCTCCAGAAAAAAAAATGAAAGGGCGACTGTGATAACACGATGTGTTTTACCGACTAACTGGAAAGGAAAACATTTTGTGAAGTGCCTTCTTTCTCTGATATCACATCTTCAGCATTATTCAGGACAATGTGGCATATGACAAGGATGGTTAATTTTGCTTAGATGCAGTGAAATTCAATTTAAATCACTTTTATAATGTTCCTTTTGGTTCCTCCTAATCATTGTCTATTGAATCTTTTTGGCTTTCATCTTCTTTCACATTAGTTGAGGAGCTTGAGGGCACATTTTGCATTCTAGATGGATGAGTAATAGCTGATAGCTGGGGGCAGAGATCAATCTGGTGGATGGCTGCCAACTCAGTATATGAACTTCCAAGTGACCTTTTAGGAGAGCTTAAGGGAGCTGGTACACATAATATGCTGGATCTTTGAAATAATTAAAGAAAACTCCAGTGAATGGAAATGGTTTATAGTCTGATTTATAGTCTGATTTATAGTCGGACAGCTGTGATCTACTTCCAAGAACTTGATTTTTCAAGCATATGTTTGAACAATTGATAGCAGCACAATATAAAAATGATATTGGAAACATGTTATTTTGTTGGAAGAAATGGTGAAAACACAGATGTTTGACTGACAGTAATTAGGGTACATGGATGCAGTAATGATTGGTGATCTAGGTTCACGTATCTAGAAAAAAGTTCTTTTTCACCCAAAATGTAATTATAATGATTATTACATAGGTCAGATGTTAATCAGCAAATAGAGTTTGTCCTGGTTAGGCAAGGCCATTGTTTTTATTTTAAAAAAATCAGTAACTGAAAAAAGAAAAAATTGTAGAAGGTGGAAATTGGAATCAAAAACTGAAACCATTGCAAACAACAAGCAGGTCAGGCAACATCCATGTAGAGAGAAAAAGAGCCAAAGCTTCAGTAAGTCAAATGCATTGAATTGAAATATGCTCGTGCTCCCTTCCCCTCTGCTGCGCTCCCTTCCCCCCCCCAATGCTCTTTCGCTCTTCCCCCCATGCCCCGCGTTCTCAATAAAATTTACTAATTTAGTGCAAATTCTTGTTTTTAATCTCTCCATATCCTTTGAACTCTTTCTTTCTGGGTCATATCCTACAGTCTCACACTGTGTGGGATGCTTGCGTTCCTCCAGTCTAAATCTCCCCCTCACTCTCCTTTAAGTTGCCTCTTTGACCAGGCATATCAAGTCAAGTCCTCTGAAGTTCATTGTCATTTGATTGCACAAGTATAACCCAATGAAGCAGCATTCTTTGGTCCTCGGTGAAAAACATGCAGACACAGAGCTCTTGTAAAAGGTTGATGTAATGGTGACTGGTAACCTGCCCACTTCAGACTTCTCAGAAAGTACTTATTATCACCTGCCTTCTTATGGTGGCTCAATGTCAAATTTAACTCACTGATGCTCCTAAGAAGTACTTTGGGATATTTTGTTATTCCAATGCAATTGATACAACATTAATCAACAAGTGAATGAATGACAGCTTTTACCATTTTTGCTTTCGTTACATGGTGCGAGGAATTTGATGGACATTTTGGATTGTATTTCCATTTGCTCTCATCATGCAATCAATTATGTTATATAGTCAGGATAATGTGAACTATTTTGTAACCACTTAAGAATACTGTAGTAACTATTGTGCACCACTATGGGGCATATGTGAATGTGTGGATGGTTTCCTGAGATGGTGGAAGGCATCAGTAAGTAAAGTCTCTTTTGTTATTTGAATCTTGCATCTCTAAGTTATTTAAGAAGCCTCCCAAGTAATACGAGAGACATAACATGGTGGGAGCAGTGTAAGAGAACAAGAATAAAGCCGTACAATTGATTGTAAGTCACTGAAATTTTGGACCTGGTATTTGGAAAACTGAGGATGTTATTCTGCTCAATTGTTAATTGGTAGTGGATGATCACTCCTGAACAACAAAGGCTTATTGATTCTACACTGGAAGAAACCCTCATATCCGGTGCAGTCACCTTTAGATATCGAACACAGCTACATCAGCCATTCCCTCTGTAGCTGAGTAGGAATCTTTTCATGAGAAGAGGATGTCCTGAAGTCCCCCAAAAAATGAAATGCGTTTTCCCGGATTACTTGCAGAAGTAGTTCCAAGCCAACAATATATTCAACGCCAAAATATGCTCTCGTGTTAGCAAAAACTAAAGGCCTTATTTAATGACAACATTTTAAGAACAGCAGCTGATCAAAAAATTTTCACACTGGCACTTAAAAGGATCACAAAAGAACAAATCAGTTTACAGACTGAATTAATTTTGGACTGGTTTCAGAGCAGCAAAAAGATCTGAACAAATGAAATGCTTTGTGAGCTATTGTGCAGTCCTTCATGACCAGGTTGTAATTTCTCATGTTTTCTCTTTTTTAATTATTTTGTTTTTGGTTTATTTAGATTATTATTGGTCACTAATTACAATGAGACCAGATCCTTCAACCAATGTTGGCATTTTTGTCCTATCACATTCAATCAAAATATTTTTAACAATTTTCCTCAGAATTCCAAAACAAAAGTTACCCTCTAAGACACAGTTGCATTTTTTTTTAGAAGTTAAAAAATAAAGATAAACGATATCATAATTAACCTTTATTTGTCTTTTTTCACAAATAGTCATTTGTAATTGGTTTGTGACTTTACTGGACTTGGGGAGGAAATTTAGACTACTATAGTAAAAGCCTTGTTATCCAGCATTCAAAATAAATAAAAAACACATGTTTAAAATTGGCACGGCTCGTCATTAGTTTGCAATCTCAAACAACCGAAAATTCATTTATTCGGCATCTACTAATCCCCATGAATGAGGTATACAAGGTGTTTTTTACTGTATCGTGATTTATTTAAATAGAACCACAAGGAACACAATCGGAATGGATGGAACACATGTCCCAAGAGCAGATGATGGATGGCAAACTCCCATTAGATAATGTAGAAAATCTACTTGTATATTTTACTAACTGCCAAATACTAAGCCTTGGAGAAGCTGCTTATTTCTTGAATGTAAGATTATAAGCCAATATATACTGGATATAGGAGTACAGAAACGAACCATTCAGCCCATTTGGTCATAGCAATTATCAAGTATTCACCCATTCTAATTCCATTAACTAATATCTTATCCTAAGGTGGGCAAATGGGATTAGTGTAGATGTGCAAAAGGGATCTGTGTTGTACAACTCTGACTTCATGACTATGGTATAAAAACCAATGCAACATCCAAGACTGGAGCCAAGAATGACATGCCGCTGGTTTGAAGTTAAGGTTAGGGTCAACTCTAATGCACTCAAAACCCAAACCTTTAATTGATAATTCCAACCAGGGTGTTGAGCTTTTTGTGGTCCATCATGGCCAGGAAGTGTCTGAGATGGGATTGAACAAATGCTAAGTCTGACCTGACTTTGATGGTGAGGATCACGATCACCTTCTTCAAGACTCCTCTGGCCACCATAGCTTGCCAGTTGGACTCTGTTGGCTGTTGAGGGCACTGTGCAGATTACTGAAAAGCAGTAAAAATGGGTCCAGTAACTTGTGGGTCTCAGTGTGCGCAATAGGCATAGATATTTAAATTGAGAATTTTGCCTCATCTAGATTATTAACTGAATATAAGAAAATGACTTCAAATTGTAGCTAGCAAAAGCAGTAACCCATTCTTCAAATTGATTCTTGAAACTGATTTTTTTTCCTAAATTTGGCATGCCTTTTGTTTACGATGTGGGAGCTTAAATGTGAGATGCGCTAATTTTCCCCTGGGTGGCATCGAGAAAGTGCTGTTGAAATTGAGACAACGGGCTTCTCTGGATTACGATGGTATTAGTGCTGAGGCAACACTGGAGAAGTTGAGGAATCTGGTTAGCGGGTTCGTATTTTGCAGCACTGTGCCCTTGGAACCTTGTTATATAGTCAGTAGCAAAACGGTTATCTTTCATACTCTTAGCTCTTGTTATCCTGCAGATTTACTACGATGAATCGACATACAGTTAAACCTCATCAGCATCAAATGAAAGACACATAAACAGATGGGTTACGTTTAACTCAAAATTTATTAACATCTGTCAATAATAGAATTAACTCAATAATCTTCACACCCAAACGTAAGCCTTTATGGCAACTATATACTAATAACAGATACTTATAATGTGTATGTGGGGGGAAAAAACCCAGACCATTTCAGTCCAAGCCCAAAATGCCCCGAAACAAAACCTCAAGTCAGTCACGTCAAAAGAACAGTCCACAGAATCTGGTCTCCAGGTGTGGATTTCTTAGTTTAGATGTGAACAGATCTTTTAGTTGGATGTGGAAAGAGATGACTGTTACCACTGCAGACTTGCGACCTTGGCAGGTCGGTGGGGAACATGAAACTTTCCTGAGTTTTCTAATGTGGTAACAATCGCCTTTAGCTACTTCACAAAGGTAATTTTCGCACAGTGACTTCCTAGTCCTGTGGCCTTTTTCTCTAAAGACCTTCCACAGTTTAAAGCTCAGGCACTCTGCCATCGAAAAGGATGCCCAGGCGATTGTGGAAGCAGTCTGCTATTGGCACCACTACCTGGCAGGTAGAAGGTTCACCCACCTCACAGACCAGCGCGTGGTGGCATTCATGTTCAGCATCACTCACCAAGGCAAGATCAAAAACAAGTTCTTGCGCTGGAGAGTCGAGCTGGCCACATTCAGCTACGACATCCAGCATAGGCCAGGAAAGCTCAATGATTCCCCCGACGTCCTGAATCTGTGCTTGTGCGCAGTCCAAACAGCTTCAGGCACTGCACAACACTTTTTGCCACCTGTGCATCACGAGCCCGTACCATTTCATTTAAGACCTGGAGACTCCCCGTTATCGCCCAAGAAATCCAGCCCATGGCTGAGTCCTGGAGGGTCTGTGTGTAGTGCAAACTGCGCTTCTTCCGTCCACCGCCGTCCCACATAGTAAAGGCCACTCGGCCCTTTGAGTGATTTAGCATTAACTTCCACAAATAAGAATGTCTATTTCCTCTCGGTCGTAGATGAATACTTCCATTTTCCCTTCACCATCCCTTGCCCTGACACATCACCGCCTCCATTATCAAAGCACTAGCTCATATCCATCCACAGTGACTGGGGGTCCAGCTTCATGAGTGAGGACCTGCGCCAGTAGGTCCTAGTGTCTAGTCGCATGATCAGCTGCAACTCCAGGGGCAATGAGCAGGTGGAAGTAATCTGGAAGGCGGTCCTCCTGGCCCTGAGGTTGAAAGGCTGGTCCATTAACTATTAGCAAGAGGCACTCCTTTACATGTGGTCGCTCAGCTACCAATCAGAACCCTCACATCTGCCTTTTCCCCTTCCCGAGGCAACTGGTGTCTCCTTGCCAGCTTGGTTGTTGTCTCTGGGACTGGTGCTCCTCTGTAAACACGAGAGGACCCACAAATCAGACCCCCCTGGTCGAGCAGGTGCACCTCTTCCATTCAAACCCAAATTAGGCCTACATCAGGTACCCCATTGGATGTGAGGGCACTGTCTCGACCAGTGACCTTGCATCACCAGGGGCCCATCCCCCCCCCACCCCATACACCCCTGGCCCATCCAGGATCCCCTTGGATCTGACACCCTCTCTCCACCTCTCCAGAGGACCCCACTCCCCACGAACCTTCCCCATACCTACACTTCCAGTCTGCCAGACACCATCCTGCCCATACAGCCAGCTGCCCTGGACCCTGACGACCTTCAGGCAGCCCTGCCCCTACCAACCATTGACCAAGAGCCTATCCTGCAACAGTCCCAGAAGCACAGATGCCTGCTAGACCCCCTGAACTTGTAGGTACTACTCAGAACTGAGAACACCATTCCCTCTGGACTCATTTTAAGAAGGGGATGAATGTGGTGATATAACCACTACACTGGCCACACACCTACCAGCATACTGCAGGGGGAAACCACTGTACCTGCCTGAACCAGGCAACCTGGGAGGCTAGCCCCACCTGATGTCTGTCAATCACCGGCCCGTATGAAGACAAACTGGCCCCTTTGGGGACAGTCTGACACATGGAGCCATGAGTATACTGAGACCTGGTGTGTATGTTTAAGCTAATTAAAACCTGTTATACAGCCTGAATTTTTCATGTACCAGTGCTCACACTAACCCTTGGTCTATACCTTCAAAACACATTTTTTTTAGACCCATGAGTCTTCTCCTCCAAAACTCTGTCTGTCTGACTTGCCACACAAAGCCCTCCTCTTGTAAGGGTACTGGAGAAGCACAGATCAGACACACACATACACTCTGGGAGTCAGAGTGCCACAAACTGCTGACAGGACAACAGTGCTGGCATCCACTGACAAGGCAACTCGGCCTCCTTTCTTCCTGGGTGATCCCACTGACAGATGGTTCCTCACAGCAATGCTGGCACCCGTGAACGAAGCAACTCTGCCTCCTGCCTGCTGAAGCTGATGGGGCAGCACTCACACGCAGTCCGACCATCTGAGTAGCCATTGTCCAACCAATTTTCATCTTTCTGACAATTCAAAATCTGCATGCTGAACTCTTCAACTGCCCCGGTACATGGCTTCTGCTCTCCTGATTGGTGGAGAGGGGTTGACAACGGCGCGTGTGCCCCCCACGAGTCTTCCTGCTTCAGTGCGGGGCTCTCACGCTCCTGACAGCTGGCAATTCTCTGTGCATGGCTTCAGCGCTTCCCACAGCATGTGTACCTCTTTCTTGCGCTGCATTTCAGTCCTGTCCCTGGTCCAAAAATAAAGTTGTCTAGGTCCATAACAAAGCTCACAAG
This sequence comes from Narcine bancroftii, assembly GCF_036971445.1. Classification (NCBI taxonomy): domain Eukaryota; kingdom Metazoa; phylum Chordata; class Chondrichthyes; order Torpediniformes; family Narcinidae; genus Narcine; species Narcine bancroftii. The sequence continues at coordinate 237,881,087 of NC_091473.1, read as the reverse complement.
GCCATTCCCAGACCCCATCTTAATATATTTATATACATGTACACAGTGAGGAACAAACCGTGTGTGTGGGCACAAGTGATCAGGAAACTGATTTCAAGTGATTCCCTGCAGTGAAGTGCTCTAAAAGAGAGCAAACATTATTTACACATGTATACCTTGTGATACAAAGCTGATCACAGCTGGTTAATTTAAATTGAAGTTGTTTGTAAACTAATAACTTTTGCTTTTTAGTTGTTTCAATATTGTGTGTTGATTAATGTGTTTTCATGCTTTTAGAACATTTTGAGGTTATTTATGTTTACTTTGAGAGTGCATTTGGTAAAAAAAGAGAGGATCTTTGTGATATGTTGCAATCCCTAGGAAGTCCATAGAATGCCACTATCCTCATCAGAAGCAATTCAAGTAAACTGCAAGTAGGCTCCCAATGAAGAACTTGAAGCTGAAATTCTAAAGTTGACTAACAATCTGACTCTAGCTTCCTCCAAAGTGACTATTTTGTCCATTCATGTTGAGTCACCAGGGTTGAGCCGAGGGTGAAACATTGATTCCTGTGTTGTCTGTTTTGTTCTAGGTCAGCTGGCTGTGGGTACATGTGAAATAGTTACCTTGGACAGAGATAGTAGTCAACCACGGAGAACAATAGCCAGACAAACAGCACGATGTGCTTGTAGGAGAGGACAGATTGCTGGTACAACAAGAGCCAAGCCAGCCTGTGTGGATGGTAAGTGATAGAAAGTTGCAAATGAAAAAAAGGAGGGAACCATCGAAAAAGTAATTACATCTGAGCACATCATAAGTACTTTAGCTGCCAGTTACTGGAAACGATGGTCTTAGTAATGAAATAATAATTATTAAATGCCCTGAATTTTCAATTCCATGACCTGTAGCAAGGAATTGCCTTTTATTCTCTATTTGATGATTTTCTGTGCAGGAACGGAAAGTTGAACCTGTACCTTTTTTGCTGCTTATACAGTAATTGCCTTGATGCCAGTATGGATGAATATAACTAGTCAAATCTGGAAAGAAAGGATTTTAAAAGCGTAAGATGACTAGTGACTTTTTTTTTTAATCAATGCATTCCTTTTCCACACTTATGGTATTATTTTGTATGTATTATATAAATGAGAGCAAGACAGTTGGCTGAGATCCACTGATATTACTTATTGTCTTGTTCCTCAAGCTATCTTTGTAAAATACATGCTTGAGAGTTAACTTTCCACATTTTCCCTTTGTTGTTAAAAGGTTTACTTTCATGTGTTTGTGGTGATATGTGATTAGGCTGGGTCAATTGCACAGTCATTTCAGAACAGCTTGGGCTTAAGACCTAATCCAGAAATTTGAGCATTAAATATGTTCAGGCACTCCTGTGCAGTTGTTGATAGCATGCTCTGCTATTGGAGGTACCTTCTTTCTGAAGGCAGCAGCAAGTCTGTGGATGCAGTGCAAATAGAGTATGTTGATAAATGATCAGCTGTCATCATTTTGAAGGTGGAGCAGCCGGGAAAGACGGAGAGGGCCTTCTGCTACTGTAGTTTTGGTGTTTCTACTATGAGCTGAGGCTCTGAACATAATGGAACCCCTGGCAGCCTCTGGAGATAAACAGATAAGCCAACCTTATGTACTGGCCAGGATTTATCCTGAATAATTATAATTTAAATAAAAATCAGATTATCAGGTAAAGATTAAATTGCTGCTTGTGGTAGCTTCCTTTATGCAAATTTGGCACCATGTTTCCTGCATCCCGTATGAATATTTTAAAAACCATTTGTTGGATTGGAAGCACTTTGGGATGCCTTGAGTTGTATGTGAAAGAAATCTATGAAATTATATTTGCCATAATACCATATTAAAGGAATAGATAATTTAGTATAAATGTCAAATTCTATAAAGAATAACAAAGATAACTTTGGATTACTTATATTTCTACCATGTTTATTCTGAACACCTTCCACTCAGTAAGTCAATGAAAACACAAAATATCACGATAATGAGCCTGCACTGTTAAGGAGTGACCCACGGCAAGAAAATGAAATGTCCTTTAATACATTGATGAAACGTTTACAAATAAAGCAACAGCCAAGCAATATTTACATAGTAGGGGGCATTTAATTATACACATCTAGCAATGAACTTAGAGTGTGTGAATGGAAAAAAAAATTACGGCAACTTAGCTGTGGGGTTGGCTTGTTGAATTCAGCTGGTAATGAATTGGGTTTTAGTTTCAAATATGTAATGTGCTCATTTTGAGACACATATCGGGGCAATGCTGCTGTCAGCTAGAATGGAGATGATTGGATAATTTCCCTGTCTGTCAGGAAAGATGACCACAATGCCCTAATTGCCTCAGATTGATTTTGAGGACATTACTTGTATTTTAAATTCTCCCTTTAGTGGATTATTGGAGGAAGTTGCGGGAGTTTCTCTTTCCTTTGTTCTTTTAACAAGTTTGTTTTCCAAGTAAATTTAATTTGTTTCATAATGGATGGTTTGTTGTGGATGATGAGACAAAGTGGCACAGGCCACGCAGTTAGCACAAGATTATTACAGCGCCAGTGACCTGGGTTCAAATCTGGTGCTGTCTGTAAGGAGTTTGTACGTTCTCTGAGTAGGATTCCTCCAGGTGCTCTGGTTTCCTCCCACTCTTCAAAAGGTATGGGGGTTGTAGATTAATTGGGGAATTTGGTTGGCATGTACTCTGGGCCAGAAGGGCCTGTTACTGTGCCTTATGTGTAAAAAAACAAAATGGAAATTGTTGGAAATACTCAATAGCTCAGGCAGCATCTATGGAAAGAGAAACTGAGTTAACATTGCAAGTTAAATTCCCTTCATTGGTCATCAAAGTCCTTAAATGTTAACTCTGCTGTTTCTCTTTCCACAGATGGGGACTGATCTGTCATGTGTTCCCTGTACATTTATTTATTTTTGTTTCAGATTTCCAGCAACTGCAGTATTTTTTTTGTTGTTGTGGGTAATTTGTTGCTGCTGTGGTGTTGCCAGAAAGTACTCTGGGAATGGCTTGTATTACAATTTAGCATAAATGGATGAAAATCTTCTAGAAGACTATAGTTTAACCAACATGAGGGTTTCACTATGAAAACAGATATTATCCTTCATTGGACAGTAATTGTTTATGTCTATGCTTGTTTGAAAATGAACCTGTTACGTTCTGATCAGAAACTAAGAGAGAATACATACTATAGTTTAGAAATTGAATAGCTGGATGTGAATAAATTCAAAGGATTTAACTTTCTTGCTAATGCAGATCAAACATAGTGGCCCAGGCAGAATTAAAGAATGAGCCCAATTCTCTGCACCTCTTTCTATTAAAATACCCTTTAGTATGCAAGGCTTCTAAATTCCCAAAATAGCTGCATCACACATCCCTCATCCCATTAGGCACTTTTAAACAGCCACTAAACAGCAGAAAATTTCTGCTCTGGTGGCAGTGTGAAAATGTTGGGACAGAATTTTTTTAAATGCAAATTCCATCCCATATTTTCCCCACTCATATCCCTACGCATTTTTACGGAGCGGCTGCAATGTAAATTGACCATAAGAAGCAGGCCTAATGAATACAAATTCTGACAAATTCCCAAACACTGGAAGGCTATGTAAAAGAGCCCCTGTGTAAATAACCACATTGGGACATACTGGAGGTAAGTATGCTAATTTTTTTTAGGTGTAAAAATGCCATTTGATTCCCTCCCTCCAGTTCACCAACCCCTTTCCTTCCTCTTTCTATCAGAATGATCTTCCTCAGCATCTTTACTCCCCCCACCCCCCCCCCCCCGACCTTTATCCACCTATCACCTGAAGACTATGGAAGGAAGTTCAAAACAAATGAATAGAATTTCAGAGACTGAGCACAAACCACCCACCACCAACCCCCTCCCACCCCCAATCTTGTTCAGGCATCTGCCCAATTTTCCGGACACCTGAAGAAGAACTCGGGCATGAAATGTTGATGTTTTCCATGGTTGTTGCATTATCCGCTGAATTTCTCCAGCACCTTTATGAACAGCACCAGACATCAGTAGCTGCAGATGTTCTGCTTACCTGCACCTAATGCAATTTGCTCATTTATAAACAGATCTTTTATGTGCATATCCTGTTTTTATGGAAGAAACCAATGCACTTCCTTTTCAAAATCTCATCCTATCTGGTCCCAGGATTCAGACACTCTATGAGAAAATGGATATGGAAATATTAATTAACATTCTTGCCTGATGGCTTAGCTTAGTCATTTTTTTTTAAGACAAAATCAGCTGGAAGCTGTTCTGAAATCACCATAAATTTGCTTGGAATAGTAGCCAACATTGATTGCATTAACACAATTCAAATATTTCCATGTTGTGCAGGTTCTAGACTAGAGGAGTTTCATAGGAATCCATTGGAAAATTTTGGTAGAAATCAGATAGGCTACATTCCTTAGACTCATTTTGAATGAATGCTCAGTTTATGATTTTTTTTGTCTCTTTACCTCTGCCCGTACCCTCCTTTGTTCTACTTCAGAAAGCAACTGATTACAATTAAGCTTCCCTAATGCATAATGCAACTAATCAAAGCAAAATGCTACCAAAAATTGTACTGTGTTCATTAAGGTTATTTTGCTGCATGTCCTTTGAGTTTAAAAAAAACATCTCAATAAAAGGCTTTTGTATTCTGCAAGGTATAATTGGATGGAAAGTTAACGGACCATGCAATCGTTCATCAAGTGACTTCAATTCTCTCCACTTCTGCAGCCTTCTCTTAACCCAGTCCTTGGCTAACGAGGGTAATGACTAGAAACTGAAGGTATTGTTCCCGTGGAATTGTGAGCAGGCCAATTTCATGTAATATTACATCTTCAGTTTTATTTCATGACAGTGAAAGAATCGCAAATCTTGCGGAACTTGGGCCAAAAATCGGCTTTGGAGTAAAAATCTGACGAATGCTTTGAAACTATTTAGTGCTGGAGTGTCAATGAAAAATGAGGGAAAATCAGAGGATAATTCACCGTAAACTTATTATAATTCATTTTTAACAACTTGCAATTTGATCCATTTTATGACTAATGTTAGCTCCTCTATGCTTTGCTGGCAGTAGTGCTATGACTTTAGTTTCATCTGACTAAGCAGCAATTTATTATTAGACTGATGGAATTAAATCATTCAGTGATAGTTATTGAAAGCTTAGTTGCAACCAAAATGCAATTCTGCACTTTCCGTTTTAAGTTACTGGACAATTACCAACCTTCCTGGAGTTGGAACAGCTTGCTATTACTTCGCAAGAGGCAGTTCTGTGGCTCAGAAAGTATTATGTTGTTGTCTGGGTTACGGTTATGGTTGGTTTCAGTTGCATTGTGTGGGCATTTGGAAGATGTAACACAATAGTTCATATTGACATCTCAAAGTTGAAACGTTACCTTTTACTTGCTCTACCATATTTCACTTCTAAGCAGCAAAATATCAGTTAAAACGTGCATAAAAATTCTGGTGGGGGAGGGGGGGTAGGTGAACTCAGCAGGTCAGTGGGAGAAAGAGAATGGTCCGTGTTTTGGATCAGAACTTGTCATTTCCTTTCTTAAATGGTTGACTGAGGTCAGCAGGTCAGTGGGAGAAAAAGAATGGTCAGCGTTTTGGATCAGAATTTGTCATTTCCTTTCTGAAATGGTTGACTGCAAACTACTGTCATTTCTGTCCCACTGATGCTACTTGGCCTCTTGAGTTTCACTAACGTTTTCTTTTTGCCCCAGATTCCAGCATCTGCTCTTTTTCACTTGTCACTGGACAAAAACTTATTGTCTGGAAACTTATCCTTGATTAACAATGGACAATAATGGTTATGCTGTTCAGTAGAGTTGGGAATTGTGCTCAGTCTCTGAAATTCTATTCATTTGTTTTGAACTTCCTTCCATAGTCTTCAGAAATCAATTTACTGTGCAATGAAATGGGAATGAATTTCTTGACATATCTCTTGTAGTTGTTAGTCTATAAAAAGAAAATGTTGGCTATGAAACCCATTTCTGTAGCATCTGTGGCTTAGATGTTTTGGGTGCTAATTTGGCTTAGAAGTCTATGTGCGACATGTAGGTGCATAGGCTTAGTGATACCACTCATTACATGAAGAAGATTGAGTGGGAGAATCATCCACATCTCCTGGTAGGAAAGGAGACCACAGCAATGGAAAAGAGTAGAGCTTGGCCAGAGGACTTGCAACAGGTCACAGATTGCTGCTGACTGACCTCTGGGAACCAGGTATCAGGACAAGGGTTTGGGAGGAACCCATTGGCAATTCATGCTCCCAAAGGGCCTCTGGCACTGAAAGCATCTTGATCGCATTGGGGGTTTGGTACCAGGAGCTGAGGAGGGTGACTTGGATGCCTTGTGATCAGCTTCACCACTGGAATGGACAGGAGGCCCTAAGGTTATGGGAGTGAAGGAGCTGATGGCAGCATAGGAATTTGCAGGATCCATGGACACACCTGCTCCCTAAAACATGATCACACCACCAGATACATCTTCCCCTTTCTCCCCTCTACTCCTTCTGTAGAGATCGCTCCCTCCGTGACTTCCTTATTCATTCATCACTTGCCATTAATCGGCCCCTTGGCACCTTCCCTGCCTACATTTTGTTCATGCTTTGATGAAGGGCTCAAGCCTGAAATGTTGGTTATGAACCTTTACCGTTGCTATATAAAGTACACTGTTTGACCTGCTGAGTTTCTCCAGCATTGTGTTTTCACTTCAATCACGGTGTCTGCAGATTTTCATGTTTTACTTGACACTCCATGGTTTTGACTTATGGTCCCAGTCTACCCTGCACTTTTGTTTTATTAATGTTGATGGATTGACTTGCTTGGATGACACACAAAACAAAGCTTCCAACTGCGACTTGGTAGATGTAGCAGTAGACAATTTAATGCAATTCATTTGTCAACAATACCACCAAGCAGCATTAACTCAACAATAACCTGCTCAATGAAACCCAATTTGGATTTTGATAGGATTGCTCCGTTTACACATTACAGCATTTGACCAAATGAACAAGAATTGAGGTGGGAGTGACTAATCTTGACATCAAGTTAGGCATGTGACCAAGTAGTCCATGTATTGTTGAAGTAATTGGGAATTAAAGGGAAAACACTCAATCATTGGAGCTATCCCAATGTATAAAAAGATAAAATGGTTGCCTGAAGTCTATCATCCAGTGCAGGCAAATCCCTGTAGGAATCTTTCAAGGCCAATCATCAATCATCATCTGTGTTGAGGCGTTCATTGCTGATTGTTCAAAGTTCAATTTCATTTGCATCTTTTCAACAAAACTGATCTGAACTAGTCAAGTAAATGCAACGACTGCAAGGCTAGGTCTGATGCTGGGTGGCTCATCTCCTGATATCCCAAAACTTTTTACAAGGTTCGACAAGGCCTGAATTTGGACAAATGGATGGCCTTTGAACAAAACTGCAAGGTAACCCCTGATCAGCTCAATGATCGCCTTAGGATACTGATGGTGTAATTCATGTTTCTGATTGGCCTCCTCAATCAGGACCAGAGCACCACAGGATGCGTGCTTAGCCCCGTGCTCTAATCACTTCACACCTATGACTATGTGGCATGGTACATCAACAATTCTTCTCTTTGGCTTGGCTTTGCAGACGAAGATTTATGGAGGGGTAATGTCCACGTCTGCTGCAGGCTCATTGGTGGCTGACAAGTCTGATGCGGGACAGGCAGGCACGGTTGCAGCGGTTGCAAGGGAAAATTGGTGGGTTGGGGTTGGGTGTTGGGTTTTTCCTCCTTTGTCTTTTGTCAGTGAGACCGCAGACATCAACAACACCATTTACAAATTTGCTGATTATCCCACGTTAATGGGTTGTATATAAATGGGCCTTACTCAACATACAGGAGGGAGAATGGAAAGTTGGCTGAATGTGCACCAACCACCTAAAACAAGGAATTGATTGTTGACCAGGAAGCAAAAAACCAGAGGTATGCAATCCAATGATTATTGGAGGATTAGGGGTGGAGAGATGAGCAAATTTTAGTTCTCAGAGAATCTTTCCTGGACACAACACACTAATGGCATTGTGAAGAAAGCACGTCAGCACCTCCACTTCCTCAGGAGTTTGTAGACATTTGATATGTTATTGTAAAGGCAGGAAAATCTCTACAGATGTCTGGCAGAAAGTGTGCTGATTGGCTGCTTCATGATCTGTTATGGGGACACCAATACCCCTAAGTGCTAAGCCCTGCAAAAGGTACTGGACACAGCCCAGGACATCACAGGCAAAATTCTCCCCACCATCGAGAACATCTATGGGGAATGCTGCCATCAGTGAGCACAGCAATCGTCAGGGGTCCACATCACCCAGCACACACCGCCATCAGAAAGCAGCAGCAATCATCAACACGTGCTCTGTTCTCACTACTACCCAGAGGAAGGAGTTACAGGCATCACAAAGCTCCCACCACTAGGTTCAGGAACAGCTGCTACCCCACCTCCACCATCAGACTCCTCAACAACAAACTCTATCAGGGACTCATTAAAGGAGTCTTACTATTTCACTCTATTGATTTCTCTCTCTCTCTCTCTCTCTCTCTCTCTCTCTCTCTCTCTCTCTCTCTCTCTCTATTGGACAGCTAGTTTGTTTAAATTTTATTTGTTTCCATGTGCATGTTGTGTACAGTTTTTTTTCCCCCACTATCACTAAGCAGTAATTCTGCCTCACCCACTGGCAAAAAGAATCTCAGGGTTGTATATGATGTCAGACAATAAAAAAAAACTGAAATCTGAATCAATTCAGAGAGATGTGTGCATTTTGGAAAGCAGGATGATTTTGCCTAATGCTTCTAATCTGGAAACTTTTGAATTGGGAATTGAATTGTTGCATTTTGAATGGATATTTTTACCTCCTCCGCTGGGCAGAGAGACAAGATTGTGTTCCCACCTCTCTCGAAAAGATCGACATTTGTTGTCTTAATTTTGTTTCTCATTGCGTTTGCCATGATTAGCTTTGCTCCCTCAGTAGGAGTTGAGAAAATCTAAGAAGAGTACATGTGATTCTTCAAAGATTCTAATTGTTTTTTTTTTACTGATATCCTACTGTTAGTAGAATATAATGGGAATATATTTGAATGATTACACTTGAGTTGTGTATATTAACATTTTATATTCTAATACAGAAATTAAAGGTCTCCAAGAGCTGTTTGATGCATATCAATGTTTGAGTATCATTATGCAAAACAATCAGCCCTAATAAGTGCTGATTTGTCAATGAAATCATATTAATGAGGTCATAGTATGAATTCAAAAAGCACTTGGCCTTGCTTCTAACTAATACAGATTAACTGTGTTGCCCATTTTTCAGTTCTGTCCAATTAACCTTCCAATAATCCCTCTGTAATACAAGTTGATGAAAGTTTTAAGAAATACAAACAATCTGTGGAACAAAGCTGTTTATTTTTCATTCCATGCTTCAGTGATCTTCTGATATAATGTACTTAATCAAACTTTTACTTAATGGCTGGAAAGTAACTTCAGATTTCCCATTAAGTGATTTGCTTGTTTGGATGAAGAGGTACAGGCCTGAATAAGTATCAGAGATAGATTATCATGACTATAAGTTTAGGAAAAGAATGGCTTCAAGCAAGGCTTGGAAATCTGTTTTATTTAAAAGTTTTATCATCACGTAAGTACAGATTACGAACAGATGCAGCAAAATTCTAGCTGCAGTCAAGCAGGTACATAAGTTGCACCACAATGTGCCAAGACAGAAAGAGATAATAAATATTAAAGGAGAGATAAATAAATACAATAAAATCCTTGATATCCAGAATTCAAGCAACCAGCAAATTAATTTATCTGGCACCTATCAAACATCATAGGTGCTGGATACTGTTTGTTTTTACAGTTGCAGTTAAGTGCAAGATAAAAAAAAAACTTTCAATAGTACAGGCAGATGTTTTGCTAGTCCTGGGGTAATTTATAGTTAGGTAAAAATGCCAAGGGAAGGTTCAAGAGCCTAATAGCAGTTGGAATGAAAAACTCTTCTTGAACCTAGATGTGCTGAACTTTAGGCTTCTGTATTTTCTTCTGAAGAGGATGTGAGCAGAGTGATGGGAATCCTTTGACATGTAGGCTGCCTTCTTGAGCAGTGCCTCACAGAGTTGATTCCAATAGACGGGAGGTTGGTGCCCGTGGGCGATGTATTCCATTTTCAGCATGTTTTTGTGTGCCTCACCACCGAGCTTTCGAACAAGGCCACGACACAAGCAAACAGAATGCCTTCCACAGTACATTTGTCAAAGTTTGATAGAGTATTCAAGGACCTGTCGAATCTCTTCACACTTCTTGGAATGTGGAGGCATTGCCGTGCATCCTTCACAACTGTTTTAATGTGCAGGTTCCAGGAAAGGTCTTCTGATATATAGATTAGGAACATGAAGGCGCTGCCCTCTCCACTGCCATTCCATCAATGAAGACTGGTGCGTAGTGCCTCAGTCTCATTTTCTTAGCTCCTTGGTCTTGCTGATTTTGAGAAATAGTTATTCTGCCACCACCCAAGCAGCTTTTCAATCTCCATCCTATATTTTAAATTAAAATTTTAATTAAAAAAATATATATTAATATTTAGGCACACAGCACAGTAACAGGCCCTTCTGGCCCTACAGCCTGTGCCACTCAATTCAACCCAATTAACCTACACCCCTGATTTGTTTTGAAGGGTGGCAGGAAACCAGAGCACCCAGAGGAAACACATGCAGACATGGGGAGAATGTACAAATCCTTACTGACAGTGCAGGATCCGAACCCCAGTTCCAATCACTAGCGCTGTAATTGCAATGCATTAACTGTTAAGCTATCTGTGCTGCCATATTTACAGCAACTGCAATTGGGACCAGACCTGGATTTGTATCCCATGCTGTCTGTAAAGAGATTGTACGTTCTCCCATGTCCACTTGGGTTTTCTCCGGGGGCTCTGGTTTCCTCCCATCCTTCAAAAACATACTGAAGTGTAGGTTAATGGGCTGTAAATTCATCAGAACGGACTCGTAGGGCCAAATTAACCTGTTACAATGCTGTATGTCTAAATTTTAAAATATTCTGACTTGTTCAGCCAACAATTTCGAACTTGGTTATGTGATCATGAGTGTTGATGATCAGTGAAATGGAGGTGATGTGGCTTGACTGTGCAGATTAGCGCCTACCAATGAGGAAATTGAGTTACAAAGGGACAAACAGAGACTGAGATCCCTGAATATGATTATTAATTTTGGTGGTGTGATGGGGTTAGTGGCCTTTTTTTCCAGCACAGAAACTGCTGAATGATTTATGGTGATTATTATTTTTGTATATTTTGAGAACCTTAATCACCTCAAACAATCTCTATGCCATCAGTGCTCGGTCATTAATAAGGGGTTACTTAAGGTGGTCTGTGAGTGGGAAGGGAAGGTGGAAAATCACTGCTGTGGTCCCAATTGTTTCTGAAATATTTTGCTTGAGAAAAATTGTCATTGGCCCATTTCCTTTGGAGTGATGAAACCATGCACATAACGAGTCATTTAGGTACAATTAAAATAGTGTTTTTTCAAACCTTTTTCTTTCCACTCACTTATCACCTTAAGCAATCTCTTACTAATCGCAGTCTTGGCTTGGCTTCGCGGACGAAGATTTATAGAGGGGTAAAAGTCCACGTCAGCTGCAGGCTCGTTTGTGGATGACGAGTCCGATGCGGGACAGGCAGACACGGTTGCAGCGGTTGCAGGGGAAAATTGGTTGGTTGGGTTTTTCCTCCTTTGTCTTTTGTCAGTGAGGTGGGCTCTGTGGTCCTCTTCAAAGGAGGTTGCTGCCCGCCGAACTGTGAGGCGCCAAGATGCACGGTTTGAGGCGATATCAGCCCACTGGCGGTGGTCAATGTGGCAGGCACATTTTTGAAAAGCACTGGTATAGACCATAACCTTATGTAAAAGTATGCTTCTCAGCGGAATGTTGCATTCAAACTTGCCTCAAATTGCAACCACATAATAATCCCATAGTTACTCATCTGTTTTTCACCTCCAAGGGTAACAATGTCCTTGTGATCTCTCTGTCTAGGCTATGCTAAATCGATAGCAGTCCCTAAGCAGTTACCAGGCCTAGTTTGGCACATCCCCTCTAATGTCAGCATTTTCTTAGCTACACTGCCCAAAGAGTTCTCATCTGCCTCTAAACATTTCTGAAATGTATTTAATCAAAACAAAGCAAGATATTTAAATATCTGTTTGAATTTTTAAAAAAAGAATTCATTAAACTACTAAGAATTTACTGAGAGCTTTATTTTCTTGCACTAACTGCAAATGCAAATATTTATTTATCTATCCTTTTATATTTATTGTCTCTTTTTCTCTCTTGGCATATCATGTAATTTAATTTGTGGTATTTTTGTCGGTGCATCTTATGTTCATTGCAGCTGTAGCACATAAGAATTTCGGGACATCTGTAGTCTCTTTGGCTTGGCTTTGCGAACGAAGATTTATGGAGGGGTAATGTCCACGTCAGCTGCAGGCTCGTTTGTGGCTGACAAGTCCAATGCGGGACAGGCAGACACGGTTGCAGCAGTTGCAAGGGAAAATTGGTTGGTTGGAGTTGGTGTTGGGTTGTTCCTCCTTTGTCTTTTGTCAGTGAGGTGGGCTCTGCGATCTTCTTCAAAGGAGGTTGCTGCCCGCCGAACTGTGAGGCGCCAAGATGCACGGTTTGAGGCGATATCAGCCCACTGGCGGTGGTCAATGTGGCAGGCACCAAGAGATTTCTTTAGGCAGTCCTTGTACCTCTTCTTTGGTGCACCTCTGTCACGGTGGCCAGTGGAGAGCTCGCCATATAACACGATCTTGGGAAGGCGATGGTCCTCCATTCTGGAGACGTGACCCACCCAATGCAGCTGGATCTTCAGCAGCGTGGACTCAATGCTGTTGGCCTCTGCCATCTCTAGAACTTCGATGTTAGGGATGAAGTCGCTCCAATGAATGTTGAGGATGGAGCGGAGACAACGCTAGTGGAAGCGTTCTAGGAGCCGTAGGTGATGCCGGTAGAGGACCCATTATTCACAGCCAAACAGGAGTGTGGATATGATAATGGCTCTGTATATGTTAATCTTTGTAAGGTTTTTCAGTTGGTTGTTTTTCCAGACTCTTTTGTGTAGTCTTCCAAAGGCGCTATTTGCCTTGGCGAGTCTGTTGTCTATCTCGTTGTCGATCCTTGCATCCGATGAAATGGTGCAGCCGAGGTAGGTAAGCTGGTTGACCGTTTTGAGTTTTGTGTGTCCGATGGAGATGTGGGGGGGCTGGTAGTCATGGTGGGGAGCTGGCTGATGGAGGACCTCAGTTTTCTTCAGGCTGACTTCCAGGCCAAACATTTTAGCAGTTTCCGCAAAACAGGACGTCAAGCGCTGAAGAGCTGGCTCTGAATGGGCAACTAAAGCGACATCGTCTGCAAAGAGTAGTTCACGGACAAGTTGCTCTTGTGTCTTGGTGTGAGCTTGCAGGCGCCTCAGATTGAAGAGACTGCCATCCGTGCGGTACCAGATGTAAACAGCGTCTTCATTGTTGAGGTCTTTCATGGCTTGTTTCAGCATCATGCTGAAGAAGATTGAAAAGAGGGTTGGTGCGAGAACGCAGCCTTGCTTCATGCCATTGTCAATGGAGAAGGGTTCGGAGAACTCATTGCTGTATCTGACCTGACCTTGTTGGTTTTCGTGCAGTTGGATAACCATGTTGAGGAACTTTGGGGGGCATCTGAGGCACTCTAGTAATTTCCAAAGCCCTTTCCTAGTCACGGTGTCGAAGGCTTTGGTGAGGTCAACAAAGGTGATGTAGAGTCCTTTGTTTTGTTTTCTGCACTTTTCTTGGAGCTGTCTGAGGGCAAAGACCATGTCAGTAGTTCCTCTGTTTGCACAAAAGCCGCACTGTGATTCTGGGAGAACATTCTTGGCGACACTAGGTATTATTCTATTTAGCAGAATCCTAGCAAAGATTTTGCCTGCAATGGAGAGCATCTGTACATTGTACATGTATATGACTAAATCTTATGATTTCTCAACAAAAATATAAAAACTTAAATAAGGCAAAACAAAAAGGATGTCCTCCAGTTTCCTTTTCAATGTTATTTTTATTGAGTGATATGAGAGGTGTTAAACCTAAATTAAAATTGAATATGTATCAAAAGAAGTTTGTTCAAATTGCTTTAACAATAACAAGAAAACACATTGCCATGACTTGGAAGACTGATAAGAGATTTGGGTATAGAAAGATGGCACACTAAGGTTCAGAGTTGTATACCACTTGAGAAGATTTATTATAATTTGTGATAAATACTACATATTTTGGAAGATATGCAGCCCAAATGTATAAAGCATGGGTGTGAATATTTAAATGAAGCTCTGACATTCCTTTTCTCCTTAAGGTCACAGTATATTAAAAGAAACCCTAAAGTAATAGGCACTCCTGTTGAGGGTCTCTTATCCTTGTTTTCTTTCTCTTTTAGTATGGAGATAGAGGGGGGAGGGGCAGGATATGGAGTTCTTTATTCTTTATATATGTCACATGTATTTTATTATTATTATTAACTGATTTTTTTTGTGATTTTAAATTTATAACACACACACACACACACACACACACACACACACACATCCCCGAAAAAACTGGTCAGTGATTCAGTTCAATTAAATGGAAGTGCGCGGAATTACTACAGTACATTTCCATTTATCTGGAAACCGAACTATAAAAATTCTCAAATATCCACATTTTTTTTTTCCGGCTGAGACATGATTTAACAATTTGAAGAGTTGAAACAGTTGTTTTAAACCCACCATACTCAAGTAGGGATTGGGGGTGGTGTCTGACGTGCAGTTAACACCATTTTGAATCAAAAGACCTCTCGTGTATTGGTCAAAGATACAGCTCAGGTGGGGGTCTGTGGCATAGTTAGCACCATTGGAATCAACGTATCTCTCATGTACAGGACTGTTCAAAGATAAAACTCTGGTGGGGGGGGGTGTGTGTCGCACTGTTAGTGCCATTTACAATTAACAAAGCTCTCGTGTACTGTTCGAAGATATAGCTGCAAAGGCAAAAAGATGGATAACACTATTGATGTCAGTGAGAAGAAAAGGATGAAACATTTTTTTAATATAAGAATTAAACATTACTTCATTATTTCATGCTTTAAAAACCTTATGTTGTTATTTGTTGTTGTTTAACCATGGATACAAGCAACTGGTCTGCTTAAAGAAATTTCTCAATTATCCGAAATATTTGGATAGATCAGTCCTCAAGTATTCCTGATAATCAGAAACTTACTGTAGTCAGGGCCGGTACCACCATTAGGCCAACTAGTCAGCTGCCTAGGGGCAGACCTTAGAGGGGTGCTGTTGAAGAGAGCAAATTGTTCCCCACAGTTCAGGTAGGCCAAGGGGAGGGTTTGGAGTCTGTGTCATAATCTCCAGTTGGCCGACTGCTGAGGGGAGGATTCAGTGTTGTGCAAGGAGCTGCAATGTGCACCTGTGGGCTGATGCGAGGGGATGATTCGAAGTCAGATATCGGGAGCTCCGGTCAGTGGAGCCAGGATCTCCTTACACCTGACTCTAATCCGAATCCTCCCACCAACCTCCATCAGTGCTCTCGATGACGGAGTTCTGACTCCAAACCCTCCCCTGTCCACTCGGCCCACTGCACAAGCACACTGGAGTCTGGTGTGATTGTGCAGTAGTAGGCCAAGGGGAGGGTTCGGAGTTGGCATCAGGAGCTCTGGTAATTGCCTATAGGCCAATTGTCAAGGTTAGTTTTCTTTAAGCCTAAATGTGGATTTAGCTTAATTGTTGAATAAGTGAGATATTTACATTTATTTTTCCAATTATTCTAATATTGGTTGGAGCAATTTATTAACACTTCATCAAGGAAAGTCGGTCAGTCCATGACTATTCCCTTTTTAGACTATCATAATTCATGAGAAGAGGGACCAAGCAGATAGGCCAGGGAAACTTGTTAAGGATAGCTCAGGACAGGTACTAGATCAGAATCATAATTTATTGTCATGAACAAGTCATGAAATTCGGTGTTTTTCAGAAGCGTCGTAGGGCAAACATTCATATTATAACCATCTTACAACATTTTTATAAATAAAACAAATAAAAATATTAGTGCATGAAAAGTAAGGCAATGTCTTTAGTTCATTGATTATTCAGGAATCTGATGGCAGCAGGGAAGAAGCTGTCCTTGTGCTGTTGAGTGCTCGACTTTAGGCTCCTGAAACTTTTTCCCGAGGGCAGCAGAGTGGAAGCGGTCATGGCCTGGTTGGTGGGGTTCCTTGAGGACAGAGGCTGATTTTTTTTTTTAAGACACCACTTCAAGTAGATGTCCTCGATGAAGTGAAGTCTGGAGCATGTGATGTCACAGGACGATTTAGCAACCCTCTGGAGTTTATTCTTGTCCTGAGAGTTGGCACCTCCATACCAACCAAAATGCTCTCCCCGGTCCACCTGTAGAAGTTTTGAGTTTTTGGTTACATACCAAGTCTCCTCAGACACCTCACAAAGTGTAGCGCCTGGTGAGCCGCCTTTGTGAATGCATCCACATGGCTTCTAATAGCAAAATAACTATCAATTTTCATACATAAGAAATAAAAATATGTAAATTCTTAAAATAAATCAACTCAGCAGTTACTCCATGCTATTTTCTTTGCTGTAATCATGATTTTATTTATCCTAGTTGTCAAAGTTTCATAAAACATGAGAACTTCAAAAAACAGACGAACAAAAAAGCATTCTTGAATTTCCGTACGTAAAGCCATGCTGAAATTATATAATTACATTTTGCTCAGGGTTCTCTATCAATGTATTGCAAGTTCTCACAAATGTTATTGTGTAATATGGTGATACTATCCTTCCAGGCAGTTCTTAGAGATGTGTCATCAACTTTATTGGTATAGTTGATGGTGTCTCACAGTGGAGCAATGATTACCTCACAACACCAGCGATCTGTGTGCAGTTTTCACCTTCTCCCTGTGACCATATGACCTTCCTTTGGATGGTTCAATTTCCTATCAAATCTCAAAGATGTACTCAGGTAGATTATTGGCCATTGCTGTAGTGAGTTGTAGAATCTGGGGGGGGGGGAAAATGATAGAAATGTGGGAAAATATAAAAGGGAGTAGCATAGATGTGTAAAAATGGTTACAGAAGAGTCAGAGCAGACTTGATGGGCCAAAGGTGCATTTTCATACGGTGTCACTCTTGTGGGGAAAAAAATGGATACTGGAAGGTAGATGGACTTAAAGGTGTGTGAAGTAAAAGGTTTTAATGTTGTTAACCTTGGCAGAGGGATGCATTCTACTGAGAGCTCTTTTAGTTTAAAGTGATTTGTGTGTCAACATACTTTCTTTTGTGTTTGAGAAAGATAATCATATATCGATATATTACTTATTCTTGCAATTTAAAATAAATTTAGCAAGTTTTGTGCTTTTCATTATTTTCAACAAAACATCTGTTTTGAAAACTGACGTTGGCAATTTTTTTGGTGGGGGTGGGGTACAAGTAGTTGGCCTTGCCTAGGGCACAGAATAGCCTGGCACCGGCCCTGACCGTAGTGGTAGCTGATACGCAACCGGGTACAAAGTTCATCTGACCTGCCCTCTCTAGGAGATCTAAAATCAGCTCTGGATTAGTGGTGAGTTCAAGTGGCAGAGCAAGGCATTAAATGCTTGATTTCTGACCTCTAGTCTAATAGACAAAGACATTGTGAACAGGCTGAATCCTGTTAAAGGCACATCCAAAATGAACTGCAGTCAAAGTTGATTATGAACTGTCCCAACTTTAAAATTTCAGCATTACTTTTAACATATATGGGCAGAGTTTTCAATTTGTGGTACCACCTATGATTTGACTCACCGTGATAAATGTAATTCACGTTTTAATTGCATGTTTTTGCTTTCAATTCTTAGTTCCTCTCTTAACCCCATGCACTGATGTTGCTTTATCTTTTTTCTTCAGGCCCACCCATTCATTTCCCCAGTTTCCAACTTAGAGCTGCAGAGGATAATGTTCAAAATGCACATTAAACATTCTCTTTGGAAATATTGATACTTGAGAGAAAATAAAAACTTTGTTAGTTTAAGCACATTCAAATTTCATTTATAATGAAATCATTATAAATTTTACATACTCGTTAGATTTATTTAAATAGTTCTCTCATCGAAATGTGATTCTGTCATAAGTATGCATTGAACATAGCTAATAGAGCAATAACTATGGCATGAGGTGTGGTTTCTATTTCAGTTGAGTTGACCACATGGGAATCATGATCAATTCCAGGTCACTTAGAAAATTCAACTGAGCATTTTGATTTTACAACACCCTTCCATAGTAAGGACACAAAAGATGACACTATTTCCTATGCATTGCTCCTTTTCGGGGACTGCAGGGGAATTTGACTGTATTGTTCTGGGGGCACCTATCATTGGACATTCCCAGGACAACATGAACATATCAATATAATGCTTGGTGGTAATGTTTGCTGACTACTTTTCAACATGACTCAACAATCATCATTTCCCCACCCAGTGAACAGCAATTTCCCACCTCTCAGCAAATCTCTCCCCCCTCCTCGATAGGGACTCCAGATATGTTCTAATCTCTTTCTCTCCACTAATTCCCTGAGGACATAAACTGAAGTGTAGGGCCATCCTGATTCAACATTCCACTCACCCAACCACAGGTGAATGAAAAAACAGGCAATACCTCATTTGGATGCAACTGAATGCTAATGTCATGGGACAACAACCCAGATATTTATTGTCCCATTGTGTTTGCATTGGTTCAATGTTCCCTAGAGCGTGCAGCATAATTCCTGGTCCCACGCTCTGACTATTCACCTTGCCTTTTGATGACGAGACCTTCGACCGGATAAAGCCAAAGCTTTGGAGCCCTCTTCTGTTTAAAGCCTACCAATTTAATGCCTCCATGTCATCATCTCCATCAACACAGTTTTCTGAATGGTCTGTGCTTTTAAGAAATTGTAAATATATAGAGAGGGAATACAGGGAGGAAAAAGACTGGTAAAATATTGAATTTGAGTGCATATATATATAAATATATATATATATTCTATGTAGGTGTATTTGTTGATCCACCAGACAATATTACTGAACACTGGAAAGGTTTCAAAGAAACAGTGCTGCCCAGGACACTTTGAGGAAAGTGAAGCGCAAGCATCAGGACTGGTTTGATGAGAACATCAATCTGCGCGAGACCTTCTAAGAGCTAAGGCAGTTGCACACAAAGCTCTTCTTCGACACCCAAACTCAAGTTCCAAAAAATGTGCCTTTTTGAGTGCAAACTTAACTTTGCACAGGCAACTCAGAGCTATGAAAGACCAATGGTGGGCGAACAAAGCAAAGAAGTTACAAGCCTTTGCTGACTGTAATGACTCAAGAAGCTTCTATGAAGCAATCAAGCATGTGTATGGTCCATCAAAGCCAGGTACCTCACAACTCCCGAGCAAAGACAGTACATCCATCATCACTGTGAAGTCAGAGTGCATGAAAAGATGGTAAGAACACTTCCTTGAGCTGTTGAATAGACCAGGAACCATCACCGATGAAGTACTGGGCAGAGTACACTCTCGACCCATATTGTTTGAGCTAGATGCTCCCCCTACTCTTCACCACATCATCAAAACCATCAAACAGCTGAAACCCCCAAAAACACCAGAGCCTGATGGTATTGCAGCCTAGGTCCCCAACATAGAGGTCCTTTCTCGAGGCAGAATACCAACAGTTTCAACCTTGGTGGTGAGAGCCCAATTTCACTGGGCAGGACATGTTTTTCAGAATGCTGACGGAAGACTACCCAAGGACATCTTGTATGGCCAACTGTCCAGTGGTACTCAAAAACGAGGAGGCCATTGACTATGGTACAAGGATCTTCTGCACAGGAGCCTCAAGAAAGCTGACAATACCCCATGAACATGAGAGGATCTGGCTCAAGATCGCTTGCAGTGGCGGGACTCAATCAGAAAAGGTGTGGATGCTGCTGAGAACCAGCTCAAAGAGGCAACAGAGGAACAGCACAGGAAGCATCATGACAGAACTTCTGCCCCTGTTGTCCCTTCAGGACTCACCTGCCAAGTAGGTGGCAAGCAGTGCCTGTCAAGGATTGGCCTAAAGCCACTCCAGGATGCACATATAAAACCCCACAGACTGACTGAAAGGAACCCTCATCATCCTATGGAATGGATAGCCAAAAGAAGAAGAATATGTATTCTGTGTATGTGTATTTGCATTTCAAAACCACAATTAACTTTTATGGTGGCATAGCATAAATACTATTGGGGCTATGGAGAATTCTGTTTAATCACTGAAAATATTCAAATTGTTAAAACTTCTAAATTGTAATTTGAGCCAAATAATATCAAGTAATTAACAATCTCCACATTTTTTTCCTCCCCACTCCTCTATGTTGACTTTTTAGGAGTTCTGTCTTTAAAATGTTCTTGTATGAAGTCACCCTCCCCATGATCTCAGCTAAATCTTATAACTTGCTAGGTTTGCAGTTATAAGTTTCACTATATTCCTTGACAGATACAGATGGATATTTTCAGACTTGATTTTAATCTGTTTATCAAAAATTCTAAGCTGCTCTATAATATTCTATAGATCACCAACATCCTTTTTCCATCCCTTCTCCTACACATTTATATAATGTCCTTAACATTTTTTCTTTTTAAAATATTTTTATTGAGTTTAACATAGCAATCCATATACAAAATATTAAAAAAGCAAGGGAAAATAATAACACAACAAAATTAAAGTAAATGCACAATATGCCAGATTTTAAATTCCATCCCTTATTATTAAATGTCATTATGTTAAAATGATTAAACGTATAAACCACATTATTCTTAATAAGATCTAAATAAAAGGATAATCATAATTAAACCCCATAAATCCACTTAACTAAAAGAAAAAAACCCTAAAACTAATACTAGCTCCTCCCTCTAATCAAGGTTCCAAGAAAAATACAAAGATGGATCAAGTCATGACCTCTAGAAGACAGACTGATAGGCGCTAGAACTGGCAATATTCTATAAATGGACCACATACCTTATCAAATAAAACTTTTTATCTTTAATACTCTACCTAATTTTATCTAAGCTTAGATATGACATTATATCGTGTAGCCATTGTGCATGAGTCGGTGAGAGTTAATTTTTCCATTTCCGATTAAAATTATATGGTATATATAAATCATAATTATTGTGCTTTGGGTTGTCGACAG
Source organism: Narcine bancroftii (assembly GCF_036971445.1). Lineage (NCBI taxonomy): Eukaryota > Metazoa > Chordata > Chondrichthyes > Torpediniformes > Narcinidae > Narcine > Narcine bancroftii. Next base: position 237,859,798 of record NC_091473.1, on the reverse strand, counting down.
AAGGCATCTACATGCATACCAGTTCTGATGGGTGGCTGTTCAATTCTGCGTGTGTGAGAGCAAGTACAAAGGTGCAAAAGATCTTACTGCAAAATATGCTCTTTGCAGATGATCCTGCGATAACTTCGAGCACCGAGCAGCAACTGCAAACTCTCATGGACCGCTTCTCTAAGGCATGCAAGGACTTTGGACTTACCATCAACCTAAATAAAACAAATGTCCTTGCCCAGAACGTAGTAGAGACACCAATCATTACCATCGACAACTACAATCTAGAAGTGGTCCATGAGTTCACATACTTGGGGTCAATTATTAGCAATACTCTCTCCATTGATGCTGAAATCAATAGGCATATTGGCAAAGCAGCATCGATCCTGGCTCGACTCCTCTTGTGAGTCTGTGAAAATCAGAAACTCACTACAAAGTCCAAGACTGCTGTGTACAATGCATGCATTATCAGCACCCTCCTGTATGGTAGCGAGACTTGGACGGAAAAGCAAAAGTTTTCACCTGTACAGCCTTTCCTGCATCCTCAGCATCACCTGGAGAGACAAAGTCTCAAATTCTGAGGTCTTATTCCGCACTGGACTTCCCACAACATTTACGCTTTTAAACAATGCAGACTGCACTGGTTGGACCATGTCCATTGCATGAAGGATGGTAGACTGCCAAAGGACATCTTCTATGGAGAACTAGCAATAGGCAAGAGGAACGTTGGTAGACCTCAGCTTCGCTTCAAGGTCCTCTGCAAGCGCGACATGAAACCCTTAAAAATCAACACACAGTGCTGGGAGGATACAGCAGATGACTGCAAGAAATGGCAAGGTACTCTTCACCAACAATTAGAGCAAGGTGAAAGAATGATCTTGAGTCGGTTTGAGGAGTGGAGAGCTAAGTAAAGAGCACAGCGGAGAACAATTTAACGATTCTCTATATTTGCAGCAATGGTGGCAGAGCCTGCTGTTCCAGGATCAGCCTCCAGAGCCACAGTCGACGCTGCTAAACAAACCAGTGAATACCAGAGGCACAATACTAATGGTCGATCATGACTGATGGAGGCCAAGATAGCACAAAGTGATAACATTTTCAGCCCCTCTTTCTTATATGACCATATAACCACTTAGAGCACAGAACAGGCCAGTTCGGCCCTACTAGTCCATGCCATAACAAATTCCCACCCTCCTAGTCCCACTGACCAGCACCCGGTCCATACCCCTCCAGTCCTCTCCTCTCCATGTAACGATCCAGTCTTTCCTTAAATGTAACCAATGATCCCGCCTCGACCACGTCTGCCGGAAGCTCATTCCACATCCCCACGACCCTCTGCGTAAAGAAATTTCCCCTCATGTTCCCCTTATAATTTTACCCCTTCAATCTTAAACCATGCCCTCTAGTTTGAATCTCCCCCTTTCTTAATTGAAAAAGCCTATCACATTTACTCTGTCTGTCCCTTTTAAAATCTTAAACACCTCTATCAAGTCCCCCCTCAATCTTCTACGCTCCAGAGAAAAAAGCCCTTGTCTGCACAACCTTTCCCTGTAACTCAAACCTTGAAATCCTGTCAACATTCTCGTGAACCTTCTCTGCACTCTCTCTATTTTGTTTATATCTTTCCTATAATTTGGTGACCAAAACTGTACACAGTACTCCAAATTTGACCTCACCAAGGCCTTGTAAAATTTCATCATAACCTCCCTACTCTTGAATTCAATACTCCGATTTATGAAGGCCAACATTCCAAATGCCTTCTTCACCACACCATTTGACACAGTCTATTTCTTTTCACCTCCCTTACTTTGTCACTTGACCAATAGTCAAAAACACATAAAAATGCTGCAGGAACTCAGCTGGGAGGTAAAGATGTATTACCATATTACTGATGTTTTGGGCCTGAGCCCTTCCTCAAGGTACAAGTGAAGAAACACAGCTTCTGAATTCAGTTCCTCCAGCATTTCTGTGTTTTGACTACAATCACAGTTTCTGCAGACTTTCGTGTTTCACTTCACCTGACCATTACTTCTAGTTAAAATTAATTACTGTTGAACTAAGTGAAATTTTTAATTATAATCTAGTCCTTGAGTCTATATTATTTGATAAATCAATCTGATCAGCTAAAATGGGTCTTCCATTGAATGAAATAGATCCGGATGCTGGAACTGAGTACTTCCGGTGTCTGATACTCTTATCGTGCATTTAAAACTAGTGACCTAAGGCAAGTTTCTCCTTTTAATATTTACTCAATATTTGCTGATTTTTACACCACCTAATGCTAATGAATAAAGGTCACTGAAACATAATAACCAGGATGTACATTGTCTTCATTTAAATTCCTAAAACCCAGGTGAGTTCTTCATCTTGAGATGATCAGTGCTGTTGTGTTAGTTTCGATACAAAGTTTCATTGATTGTAAGCTTAATGTTGTACCATTTTTCTCTGCTTCATTCTCCCTGAGGGCTTCACGTTCCTCCCACTGTTCGACGTGTACCGTGGGTATAGGATAATTGAGTATAAATTGGGCAGCGCGGTCTCATGGGCCGAAATTGCCTGTTACCATGTTGTATGTCTAAATTTAAATTTGATGCTGGCAAACGGGCTGCAGGTGGTCAGTGATCTGTGGACAAGAGACTCACAAAACCAGATTCATGAGGGTGCTGAAGGCTTTCTGATCGTATTGAAACTTTGGATCTGGACCTTAGGTTTCCAATGGATTGAACAGGGGTCTGAGTGTTTGCAAAGGTTATGGGAGCCCTGGAACTGCTGGATTCAGTATCTCTGAAGGGACTCTCTTTTACTATTTCTCCCTTTCGATAAGGGGTACTGGGTGATACTAATGGTGATCTTTTGTCTGTCTTATGCCAGGCAGAAGAAAATTTCATGTAATATTACATTTTCTGTATAATAATAAAGGAATCAAATCTTGCAATAGGTTTCATGTTGAGAGGCTTTAGAACTGGAATGGACTGAAAGAGCCTTTTCAGGGCAATATGATTTTAGCAAAAGCAAAATTAAATGCTACCAATTTCATTGAAACTATAGGTCAGAGTATTGTGCAGGAGTTAATGTATGTTGATAGGGAAGACATTTGTTAATTGCCTCTGGGTGAGTAGCAGAGTCAAGTAACGGTAAACTGAAAGTAGAAATAAAGAAACTGTTGTGTCTTGAGTGATCCAAACAGTAACTGCCTGCAGCTTAGCCAGATATTTGAAGGAATGCTTTCAAACTGGTCAACAAGGCTGAATTCTCAGTGCTCCTGAGAACATCACAGAATGTTCTTCTTCATAATCTTGTACTTGAACCTGAACAGAAAACCAAGGTTACACGAGGTGGAAAATACCAGGGGCCCAGTCTCCGGGGGCTTGGATGATTCAGAGGAATGGGGTTAGAGTATTTGGCATTCAGAAAGGCTGTGGGTTGGTGGTTAAGATGGCATGTCTGTGCTAGGAATATCAAAGGTTTCCATGAAGTTGATGGCAAGGATATAGGTTGTATTCCAGCTCCTTTTAGCCCCTGAGCATTGCTGAAAGCCAATATTGCTCTGCTGTGAGTTTCATGTGTGACGGATTATGTTATATTTTATATTGTATATAGATATCTTTTAAAGGAGATAAATTGTGGCAGTTTTCTTTGTGTAGGTCACATACAAACACTTCAAAACATCTCATTTAAAATGCCAGAGCTCTGCTCAAGTAGACAGTTCAGTCTCCAAGTGCCTTTGTAAAAACTTTGAAGAATGCCTATAAGGACTTCACAAGTAGGTGTTAATTGGACATGCTGTGGAGTAATGGATAATTGTTTTGGAAAGCAACAAATCTCTCTCTGAAAACCGACAAGAACCTTCCTGAGTGGTAACCATTTACCTTTCAAGCAACAGAGCCTGGTGAAATTCACAAATATTAAATTCTGTGCACAGTACAAGAATTACCTGATACCAGTGAACTTAGAGGAGTGAGATGTGAGATTGGACTGTGAATCTAAGAACTTTTCTGCATGCGCTTAGAATTAGAAGGGGTTTAAGTTAATGGTAATAAGTTAAAGTTTGAACCTGTTTTCATGTTTAAAGATACTTAAAAGTAACTTTTGTTTAAGTAACCATTTGTCTTGGTGAATTTCTATTACTGCTGGGTTTTGGGGTCCTCTGGGCTCATAACACATGAAGTCTCTGATTTATTTTTTTTATCCAGGTCCCAGTGTATGACCCCAGGCAATGAGTGGTGTCCAATGGCATTTACCATATGCCAGGGGTGGCCAAACTTGCTTAATGTAAGAGCCACAAACGATAAAGCTCAGATGCTTGAGAGCTGCAGGACATGAACAAAATTCACACATTTTGTAACAAAAATCTTAAGAAATGCATATTAAATGCAATAATATTTATTCACGCATGTATTTTTTAAACTATTAATTTTTATTAGTTTCAGTAATCTCAAAGACATAAATAAGTTTAAAAAAAGGTAAACCAAAAAATTAGAGATATTTTAATCAGATTTCCACTTTACAAAATTAGTCGGGCAGGCGAGAGACTGGGAGCACGAATTGGGTTGGCAAGGAGGGGATACCGGCAGCGCGAGTCGGGTAGGTGAGGGGGGGAGACCCCGGGCGAGAGACCGGCAGTGCAAATCGGGCGGGAGAGATGCTGGGCGAGAGACCAGCAGCATGAGTTAGGCAGGCAAGGGGGGGGGGGGGGTCGAAATTTCTAGAATATTCCAATTTTCCACTGGCCGCATATTAAAGATCAAAAAGCCACATGTGGCTCACGTGCTGCGGTTTGGCCACCCCTGGCATATGATTAGCTGACACTTCAGGCATCTTTGTTTCTGCTTGGATATCCTACACCACACATGTCAAACTCTGGCCCGCGGGCCAAATTATATTTGGCCCGGAAGATCATATCAAAAATGTATTAGAGGTGGCCCGCTGGCCGCCGCGCCAGTATAGCGCATGCACAGTAACCGCTGTGTCCCAGGGTGAGAGAGAGAGAGAAAAATCCTGGTCCTTGAAAAGTAGTGGTGGGTGGTTTTATAAACATGCTGTCATGTCCCCCCGCCCACACACCCCCCCCACCGCAGCGCGGCCTGGCCGGTGTCAGGGGAAGCCAAGGCCGCTTCCCAGCGCCCGGAACCTCAGTAGCACAGCGTTTCTTGGAGCTGCAGATGGAGTCGGGACGCTGGAGGGAAGATTGGGGCTCCCCGCCTGGCGATGGGGGTGCCAGCTGCCGGCTGCCCTGCGCCTTCCCACCAGACCAGCGGCGGGTGCCCAGAGTACACGTGGAGAGCGAGGCTGGTTGGGCAGGTAGGGTGGAACCCCCAGCCAATCTCGGGAGTGGCGTGGGCTGGATCGGGATTAGCCGCGCTCACCTGCTCCTCCACCACTGACCGGGATCCCAGCGCGGTCCTGAGTGTGGAGACTGCCCTGGAAAGGTCCTGGGACACCGGCACGGAAAGAAAAGGGGGTCCGGGAGAAACTCAGCAGGTCAAAGGGGGGTACGAGAGAAACTCAGCAGGTCAAGGGGAGGGGGTCCAGGAGAAACTCAGCAGGTCAAGGGGGGTCCAGGAGAAACTCAGCAGGTCAAGGGAGGTCTGGGAGAAACTCAGCAGGTCAAGGGGGGTCCAGGAGAAACTCAGCAGGTCAAAGGGGGATCCGGGAAAAACTCAGCAGGTCAAGGGAGGTCCGGGAGAACTCAGCAGGTCAAGGGGGGTCCGGGAGAAACTCAGCAGGTCAAGGGGGGTCCGGGAGAAACCCAGCAGGTCAAAGGGGGATCAGGGAGAAACTCAGTAGGTCAAGGGAGGTCCGGGAGAAACTCAGCAGGTCAAGGGGGGTCCGGGAGAAACTCAGCAGGTCAAGGGGAGTCCGGCAGAAACTCAACAGGTCAAGGGGGGTCCGGGAGAAACTCAGCAGGTCAAGGGGGGTCCGGCAGAAACTCAGGGGGGGCCTGACCTCACCAGGACCCAGACCCCCTCCCTGCCGCAGGCCGACCCGCGACTCATGGTGACGGGACCGCTGATCCGCCGAGATGCCGCCCTGCAGCGAGAGCTGATGCCCCCCACACTGTCGTTGTCCAACCCGATTGCCCATAAACCCTGCCCTCCCGCACACAGACCTGAGTTAAGTATTATGAACTTTAATCTCAGGATAAAACGATCTTCCAATAGTTTCATGTCACAGTGATAAATATATTCCTGGTTAAAAATGGTCCTGCACCTGGATACAAGCTCATTAGGCATAAAACTTGAAAAGTGTGTAAATCAAAGGATATCTGTACCAATGGAAAAAGGGCATGGCAAATAACCCTGCTAGAGTTCATGCCTACAATCAGTCACCCATTTGATTGTTTCAGGAATCATGTTATTCTCCCACTTTCTCAATAGCCCTCAGATTTTACTATTTGACAGCACACTAGCAACATTTGACAAATCCTCTATAGAGAAATATTATTTATTGAATATTTTATTTCTCATTTGTTAATGCTTCTGGAAAGAGTTTATCCAAAACTATTATTAAACATTTATTTTAATAAGAAAAAGTTTAACATTACATATGTTGAAAGAAGAGAAAACATGCAGATGTTGTTGAAAATTTTCAATAAATATTTAGTTCGGCCCTCGACTTAGTCCAAGTTTTTAATTTTGGCCCTCCGTGAATTTGAGTTTGACACCCCTGTCCTACGCCATCCTTGCAAAAACAGGACTTCACAACACTCTAACTTGTTTTAGAATTATTTGAAGGTGACCCTGCCTGTTCAATTCCCAGGATGGTTCTGGGAATGCTCCTCAAGTAGGTCTCATTAAATAATGCAATTCTGCAGCTATTTCTTGGGCTTTCCACTACCCTTCCCTGGTAGTAATTCTCAAATGTGATCACCCCAATTTGTAACTCTTTCATTCAGTCCCTCCACCTTTCAATCTGGTTACCCAGTCAGACTCCCTTCAACTAGCTTGTCCTGATCACCCATCAACTACTAACCCTTGCTAGCCACTGACTCCCACCATAAGATACTCAGCAACTGTTCTCCCATCAATCCTTGTCTTGACCCTTTTGGGTACTCTTTAGCAAAATGGCTGATGAGAACTTTCAAGAATGCAAACAAGTGTGATACCATTCAGGAGAGAATACATTGATGGTATGATAATGTTAGACCTACCTGTCTAAGCTACAATGGGTCTTGCAATTGGTTTTGATTGCTGTAAGACAATACATGCACTGAGGCAGTGAAGGAAGTGCTGACAGGATTTAGCAGTAAAGAAAGGGAGCAATTATTCCAAAGGTGGTTGGAGCTGACTACTCTGGTAATAATATGAGGACTAACAGAGATCTAAAAAATGATGGAGGTATTCAATAGAGTGGATGTTTAAATATCCACTTATGAGGGAATCCAGAATAAGGAAGCATGAATAGAAGATAGCTTCAAGCAAACAACAAAGCATTTAGAAGATATTTCAATACATAGGGAGCAGTGAGAATGTGGAATTTACTGCCACATGAACTGGTTAAAGCAGACAATACTGGTGCATTAAATGAGATATTTAGTGCATTTATGATGAAAAACACGTGGAAAAAATACAGGAATAGCACCTAAAGACCGATAAATCTGGACATACTTGTATATCATTCTGTTTCTCAGCTTCCACATAATTCCATGTAAAACGAGACCTCAACAGGTATTGTTGTAGAAAATGTTCACCAATTGGTGCTACTCGAGGGGTATTGGAAACATATATTGTGATATTTTGGTATAACTATGAGGTCTAATTTGCAAAATTGCTGTGTAAAATCTCTGGACATTTATAACCGTATTCTATTTTGAACCCTGCATGTCATTTGGATTCATAGCTTCAATTTTAACTGATGAAATGATGGTCCACACAAGAGAAAAGATTAACAACTGCTGTGTTCTGTATATTTTATTTCCCAAGCCACACTACTTGCAGCTTAAGAATTCCTTGCTTATGTGTATGGAAAGCAGAACCAAGTACACCGTCAATTCATTTATTTTAATGAGACAGTGAAGGAAACAGTGTGAGAGAAACAAAATGCTATTATTCTTCTGAGTTAATATTTCAGAGGCTGTAATTCATCTTTCAGCTTAAACTAGTGTTTATAGTGTTCAGAATTTTTTTTTATTGAAGTATTTTGTACTGATTTACGTCGTGACTGCCACACTGTGATAATTCTTTGAAATGCATTTATTATGTTGTATGACCTTGGTGTTTTGGAGTCTGGATGGATATTTTTCTTTATGTAGATCAGCTATTGCAAGTAGCAGATGTATGTATACCATTAGTCTTTGATGTATGATGTAGATGTATGATGTATGTACACCATTAGATTTTGATGTGTGATATATGATGTATGTACACCATTAGTTTTTGATGTGTGATGTGTGATGTATGATGTAGATGTATGATGTATGTACACTATTAGTGTACAACTATTAGTGTACACTATTAGTGTACAACTGAAAAACCTCACAAAGATAAGCGTATACAGAGCCGTTGTCATACCCACACTCCTGTTCGGCTCCGAATCATGGGTCCTCTACCGGCACCACCTACGGCTCCTAGAACGCTTCCACCAGCGTTGTCTCCGCTCCATCCTCAACATCCATTGGAGCGCTTACACCCCTAACGTCGAAGTACTCGAGATGGCAGAGGTCGACAGCATCGAGTCCACGCTGCTGAAGATCCAGCTGCGCTGGATGGGTCACGTCTCCAGAATGGAGGACCATCGCCTTCCCAAGATCGTATTATATGGCGAGCTCTCCACTGGCCACCGTGACAGAGGTGCACCAAAGAAAAGGTACAAGGACTGCCTAAAGAAATCTCTTGATGCCTGCCACATTGACCACCGCCAGTGGGCTGATAACGCCTCAAACCGTGCATCTTGGCACCACACAGTTTGGCGGGCAGCAACCTCCTTTGAAGAAGACCGCAGAGCCCACCTCACTGACAAAAGGCAAAGGAGGAAAAACCCAACACCCAACCCCAACCAACCAATTTTCCCTTGCAACCGCTGCAATCGTGGACTTGTCAGCCACAAACGAGCCTGCAGCTGACGTGGACTTTTTACCCCCTCCATAAATCTTCGTCCGCGAAGCCAAGCCAAAGAAAATATGATGTATGTACACCATTAGTTTTTGATGTGTGATGTATGATGTAGATGTATGATGTATGTACACTATTAGTTTTTGATGTGTGATGTATGATGTAGATGTATGATGTATGTACACCATTAGTTTTTGATGTATGATATATGATGTATGTACACCATTAGTTTTTGATGTGTGATGTATGATGTAGATGTATGATGTATGTACACTATTAGTTTTTGATGTGTGATATATGATGTATGTACACATTACTTTTTGATGTGTGATGTATGATGTAGATGTATGATGTATGTACACCATTAGTTTTTGATGTATGATATATGATGTATGTACACCATTAGTTTTTGATGTGTGATGTATGATGTAGATGTATGATGTATGTACACTATTAGTTTTTGATATGTGATATATGATGTATGTACACATTACTTTTTGATGTGTGATGTATGATGTAGATGTATGATATATGTACACCATTAGTTTTTGATGTATGATATATGATGTATGTACACCATTAGTTTTTGATGTGTGATGTATGATGTAGATGTATGATGTATGTACACTATTAGTTTTTGATATGTGATATATGATGTATGTACACTATTAGTTTTTGATGTGTGATGTATGATGTAGATGTATGATGTATGTACACCATTAGTTTTTGATGTATGATATATGATGTATGTACACCATTAGTTTTTGATGTGTGATGTATGATGTAGATGTATGATGTATGTACACCATTAGTTTTTGATGTGTGATATATGATGTATGTACACCATTAGTTTTTGATGTGTGATGTATGATGTAGATGTATGATGTATGTACACCATTAGTTTTTGATGTGTGATGTATGATGTAGATGTATGATGTATATACACCATTAGTTTTTGATATGTGATATATGATGTATGTACACCATTAGTTTTTGATGTGTGATGTATGATGTAGATGTATGATGTATGTACACCATTAGTTTTTGATGTGTGATGTATGATGTAGATGTATGATGTATGTACACCATTAGTTTTTGATGTGTGATGTATGATGTAGATGTATGATGTATGTACACCATTAGTTTTTGATGTGTGATGTATGATGTAGATGTATGATGTATGTACACCATTAGTTTTTGATGTGTGATGTATGATGTAGATGTATGATGTATGTACACCATTAGTTTTTGATGTATGATATATGATGTATGTACACCATTAGTTTTTGATGTGTGATGTATGATGTAGATGTATGATGTATGTACACCATTAGTTTTTGATGTGTGATATATGATGTATGTACACCATTAGTTTTTGATGTGTGATGTATGATGTAGATGTATGATGTATGTACACCATTAGTTTTTGATGTGTGATATATGATGTATGTACACCATTAGTTTATGATGTGTGATGTATGATGTATGTGGGGGGGCTGGTAGTCATGGTGGGGAGCTGGCTGATGGAGGACCTCAGTTTTCTTCAGGCTGACTTCCAGGCCAAACATTTTGGCAGTTTCCGCAAAGCAGGACGTCAAGCGCTGAAGAGCTGGCTCTGAATGGGCAACTAAAGCGGCATCGTCTGCAAAGAGTAGTTCACGGACAAGTTTCTCTTGTGACTTGGTGTGAGCTTGCAGGCGCCTCAGATTGAAGAGACTGCCATCCGTGCGGTACCGGATGTAAACAGCGTCTTCATTGTTGGGGTCTTTCATGGCTTGGTTCAGCATCATGCTGAAGAAGATTGAAAAGAGGGTTGGTGCCAGAACACAGCCTTGCTTCACGCCATTGTTCATCGGGCACACAAAACTCAAAACGGTCAACCAGTTTACCTATCTCGGCTGCACCATTTCATCAGATGCAAGGATCGACAATGAGATAGACAACAGACTCGCCAAGGCAAATAGCGCCTTTGGAAGACTACACAAAAGAGTCTGGAAAAACAACCAACTGAAAAACCTTACAAAGATAAGCGTATACAGAGCCGTTGTCATACCCACACTCCTGTTCGGCTCCGAATCATGGGTCCTCTACCGGCACCACCTACGGCTCCTAGAACGCTTCCACCAGCGTTGTCTCCGCTCCATCCTCAACATCCATTGGAGTGCTTACATCCCTAACGTCGAAGTACTCGAGATGGCAGTGGTCGACAGCATCGAGTCCACGCTGCTGAAGATCCAGCTGCGCTGGATGGGTCACGTCTCCAGAATGGAGGACCATCGCCTTCCCAAGATCGTGTTATATGGCGAGCTCTCCACTGGCCACCGTGACAGAGGTGCACCAAAGAAAAGGTACAAGGACTGCCTAAAGAAATCTCTTGGTGCCTGCCACATTGACCACCGCCAGTGGGCTGATATCGCCTCAAACCGTGCATCTTGGCGCCTCACAGTTTGGCGGGCAGCAACCTCCTTTGAAGAAGACCACAGAGCCTACCTCACTGACAAAAGGCAGAGGAGGAAAAACCCAACACCCAACCCCAACCCACCAATTTTCCCCTGCAACCGCTGCAATCGTGTCTGCCTGTCCCGCATCGGACTTGTCAGCCACAAACGAGCCTGCAGCTGACGTGGACTTTTTACCCCCTCCATAAATCTTCGTCCGCGAAGCCAAGCCAAAGAATGATGTATGTACACCATTAGTTTTTGATGTATGATATATGATGTATGTACACCATTAGTTTTTGATGTGTGATGTATGATGTAGATGTATGATGTATGTACACCATTAGTTTTTGATGTGTGATATATGATGTATGTACACTATTAGTTTTTGATGTGTGATGTATGATGTAGATGTATGATGTATGTACACCATTAGTTTTTGATGTATGATATATGATGTATGTACACCATTAGTTTTTGATGTGTGATGTATGATGTAGATGTATGATGTATGTACACCATTAGTTTTTGATGTGTGATATATGATGTATGTACACCATTAGTTTTTGATGTGTGATGTATGATGTAGATGTATGATGTATGTACACCATTAGTTTTTGATGTGTGATGTATGATGTAGATGTATGATGTATATACACCATTAGTTTTTGATATGTGATATATGATGTATGTACACCATTAGTTTTTGATGTGTGATGTATGATGTAGATGCATGATGTATGTACACCATTAGTTTTTGATGTGTGATGTGTGATGTATGATGTAGATGTATGATGTATGTACACCATTAGTCTTTGATGTGTGAGTAAGTAAACTGCAGCTGCATGTAATTTACAAGTAGACGAGATTCAATTTATTTCACAAAAAATGTCATGAACATAAACTCTTTTGAACATTCCTGTCAGGAACAACAATTATGTTTATATGTAATAAAGTATGAATAAATGTATATCATTCGTAATCTTACCTTGAAAGCAGAATCATTTTCTCCTCGGATTTAATAGCTTTAAGTAAAGTCACTGCCGATGTGCATGCTTGTATTGCCAAAACTGTACAAACGATCTGATTATTCATTCTTTCTGAAATATAGCCTTTAATAACTTACTGTGTAGAGTTTAAAACGCATGCAAATATTAGTTCTAGTTCTGTTCTGTACCTGTCTCATAGAATTATCCACAAATGATATTAACTGCATTAAATTATAATTGGAGTGATATGTTTCGTGTAGCCATGGCAAGTCGGTTTAAAATCATGAAATGTGCTGGTGACTATCCTGTATCGGAGTGTGATAGAATCAGGAAGCAGCTTTTTGAAGTGTGTTCGTACAGTGGATGGTATTATGAGACTTTTTGCTAAAGTCAGAAACTGCCCTAAACATCCACTGAGGGTTTTTATCAGTTTTATTTGCAATATATAATATTGTGATGCAATATGTATAGAGTACCGAATCTGAGCAACTGTAAACAACGTGACTTTGGGCTTCAGATTTCCTTTGTAACCTGCCAATGACCGAACGTGTAACTTGTATTTATAAAGAATGTGACTATTATTTTAATGAAGCATTAACCCTTCATCTCATTCTTCATTCTACAATGTTCATAATTTCAACTTCTTCGGCTAAGACATGATATAATTGTACGTCATGATAATAAGTCCCTTTCACACTGGCACCTTATCCTTGTAATTAATGGCTAATATTACCAGTTAAGGTGCTAGTGTGAATGCTTGTGAATCGGCACGCAGGTGTCAAAGCACCCCGGGGCTGTACCACCTAGGCAGGTGTATCGTCCCTGGGATCATCTGATGCCCGCGTGCCAATTAGCCCAGCGTGAAAGGGATACGGACTGTCCAGGGGCAAAATAGTCATGTGTTGACAATGTTTTTGTGTGAGTGCAAGAGCATGAAGGAAACAAAAGATTGAAAAGAAGATATAAACATTGTATTCAATGTACTAAATCCTGATCAAGGTATTATGATCTTGTATTTAAACAAAATTAATCATGCCTAATTGTTACATAATTAAGCATTATGTACAGCACAATATGAGCCCTTAGCCCCCCCTTGTGCTGACCTATATAAACCATTATAAATTTATGAAAGACCATTGGAAAATGATAGTGGCAATAAAACCGATAGGCACACAATTTATAAAAACTTGGAGAAAATCGTAGAGAGAACGATGGCAGACCTGCCCTCCCAGAATTTCATGCGGAAGATAAAGGTCTGAATGCATGGATCACTCATGGAGGGTTTTTTTTTTTGCTGCATGGAATTCTGGGAGGGCAGGTCCACCATCATTTTCTCTCTCTTTGTGACTTACCCATGGTCTTTATAATTTGTGCACCTATGGATTTTATTGTTGCTACCACTTTTCAATGGTCCTTTATGAATTTATAAAGGTTTATATAGTTCTGCTCAATGACAGGGGCTGAAAGACATATTGTGCTATACATAATACTTAATTATGACTTTCTCACCACCTGTGTCCTTGGAAAAAGCAACAAATGTTCTATCTCCTCTCTAAAGTAATGAAGTTGGGTCTAGTCTGTACTAGTTGTTGCCACCCAGACTCTCCACAGCTGGGAATGGTTTCAGCTAGTTCTTGGCCTTAAAGTGAAACTCACGCTAAATGAAATGTGGGCTCGTAATGGAACATAGGTGCACCCCAAGGATGCATGCTTAGCCCACTGCTCTATTTATTATAACCCATAACTGTGTGGCTAGCATTAATTTCAATGCTATTTACAAATTTGCCAATGACCCCCAGAGTTGATGGCAGAATCACAAATGGCAATGAGGAAGTGTACAGGACGAAGATCAGCTCATTGAGTGGTGTCATGCCCACAACCTTGCACTCAACATTAACAAAACCAAGGAGATGATTGTGGACTTCAGGAGGAAGTTAGGGGAACATAACCCAGTCCTCCTCAAGGACCCAGCCTACATGTCAATGCAATCATGAAGAAGTTCGTCAGTGGCTATACTTTGTGAGGTGCTTGAGGAGGTTTGTTATGTCACCGAAGACTCTTGAAAACTTTTGCAGGTGTACCATGGAGAGTATTCTGGCTGGTTATCTCTCTATCTGATATTGGAAGTGCCAATGCTCAGGACAAGAAAAAAAACTTCAGAGGCTGTTAACTCGACCTGCAGTATCACGGGCACCAGACTTCTCTTCCTCGAGGACATCTACAAGAAGCAGTCCCTTTTAAAAATAAAAGCAGCCTCTATCCTCAAGGATCCCCACCATCCAGGCCATGCCATCTACTACCATCGGGGGGGGTGGGGGCGGGGGGAGGTACAGGAGCCTAAAGACGAGCACTCAGCCGCACAAGGACAGCTTCTTCCCCGCTGCCATCAGATTCCTGAATAATCAATGAACCAAAGACACTGTCTTACTTTATGTGCACTTTAAAAACAATGTATTGTTTTAAAGTGGTTTATATGAATGTTTCTACCATGACGCTGCCACAAAACAATGAATTTCGTGACTTGTTCATGACAATAAATTCTGATTCTAAAAATATTCTTATTCTATTCCCTGCCTCTCCTGAGCAACAGGGCATCATAATTTGCAAAATTCAGTTTGCCATCCATGGCTTTATTTATCATTGTCTGGAAACTTAGGGGAATACAAACTGAAATATAGGAACTATTTTCCAAGTTGATCAATATGGAACATACCTTGAATATTCATTGTAAGAAATGCATTGAAGTCCAACTTGATAAATACTTTGGATAAATTCTGTGAAGTGTTCTGGTTGTAGAGTTAGACCCAGACTGTCAACTGTCCTTTGCTATAGATGCTGGGTGACCTAAGTTTTCAAAGTTCAGCAGCCAGAACTTAAAGGCTTTGAAGGCCTTTTAAAGGCTGACTGTGGGTCGATATCAAGTTTTTCTGGCCGAGTTAAACGCTCCATCCCTTTCAAAAAAAATTCTTTTTGCTAATAAAATTGTAGAGCTCGTCGAAAGAACCAAAGACTTGTTGATCCAAACCAAGACTTTTATTAGCAAAAGACAGGAGCTCTTCACAGGTGGCCGACCAGTCCGGAATGATCCGACCTGGCTAGGGACACAACCCTTTAAGGCCCAGACAATAGGTGTGGCTTAGCTCTCAGCCAATCGCTGTAAGCACAGTCTAGATACAGTGATAGATCTGTACTATCACACCTGTTGAGTTTCTCCAGCACTTTTGTGTTACTCTGAAGTTAGACAAGTTCATTTTCTAATGTGGATTTGCAATTTGTTGACCCTGATGGCTAAAATTTTGGGCTGATTTTTAACCTCCTCCCCAAAGGTGACAGCAGTTTTGATAAAGGGCATTGACTGATCATTTCTCTCCACGGATGCTACCTACCTTCCGAGTCCCTCCAGCTTTCCTTTGTTCTGATAGCGTAATAGTATTGTTGGGCTGAACATCTTGTTTGGATCCTGGGTCTGATGACTGCATGCACAATGTCTGGACTGAAAACAAAGGCATGCAACAATAAATATCTCCTAGGAAAAACACTTTAACATTTAGAACACAAGTTTTGTAGAAGATACTAAAACACTCGGAAGGTCAGGCCATGCAAGAAAAAAGAGAAGAAGCAGGAGTGTGTCAGATTTCTTGAAATGTCATCAAGATAGCAACATGATCAGATAGATCTTGACATTAAACAGTTTTGAAATGAGGGTATAATTATGACTGCTCCATGAAACAATATGGCCACTTCTGAGTAGGATTGCAAAATAAGCAGTTTTTGCTAAATGCTTGAATCATTGATTTATAGAGAACAAAAGCAGAGCTGAAAGATCACTTTGGAACAAGTATGACTTCCAGCATCTATAACACGTGTTCTATGTATTTATTCATAACATGTTAAGATGGAGCCAGAGTCTTAGGTTGTGAGAATTCAGGCTGATAACATTTATGTTCACCTCAAGGTGAAGTAATTTTTCTTTTGATATTTAACCTTTTTTGTTGCATATTCAGAGTTATTCAGTGATCTTGCTTGTGGGGTGTGGGAAACACAAACTATAACTTAATGCAGTCAGGTTGAGACAAATGATCAATTTGTACTTCTGTCCACATCGCTTGACATTTAAACAAAAAATCCCTTAGCAATGTCCCAGTGGACGCAACTTGCCAAGGAAATTCAATTGGGGTCTTCAAAGCAATAAAGGATCTGAAGTAAGATCCTAGTGGGCATATTAAAGTTAATATTTTGACCTCTGAGATGGCCTAAAATTAATGATTGTAAATGTAAAATGAATTTGAAATGTAATGAGGTTGCTCGATTAGTTGCCATATTGATCATTGAGATGGACAGCATCAATGACAATGGGTTTCTTTCTTAAGTTTAGTCAAATTTATTGTCACCTGATTGTACAAGTACAACCTGACAAAACAGTGTTCTCTGGTCCTTGGTGCAAAAACATGTAGACACCCAACCAGACCAAATGCACATACAGACAAATAATACATATGCAGGGCAAGTACTAAATCCATAAAAATAAATAAATATTGCTCTCTATAAATGAGAGTCTTGGACGGTTAGTGTGAGAAGTTCCTTTGGTCGTTCAGCATTCTCACTGCCGATGGGAAGTAACTCTTCCTCAGCCTGGTGGTGCTGGCTCTGATATTCCTGTATCTCTTCCCTGACGGGAGCAGCTGAAAGATGCTGTGTGCATCTTGATGTTTTCCTAATGTGTTTATTTACAAAGGGATAAAAGGATATGTGAAAAGGTGAGATGAGTTAAGATAAAAAGATCTTGAAAAATAAAATTAGGATTTGATTTCAGTTCAGAAGACATTTTGGACTCTAAAGGTTTTGTAAGAGCCAAAATTGGTTTAATTTGTTTACTTACTTACCTTGTTTGGTAGGTGTCCTGTTGGTCCGCGTGGGCATCGGAGGCGCCTTGAGTACGTTTTGGCTGGGTACAGCCATCTTTGTAGTAGTGAGCATGAGCAGTTCCCGGAGCATGCACAGCAAGTTCGGGTGTTAGAGTGCCGGTTGAAGCATAATGTATGATGTGCTAGGGGAGATTTAGATAGAATATTAAAAACATGGCGATGGAAAAGGGTGAATGAAACGCTCATGGGCTTAGTTGACCATTAGCACTAATGTTACTCTGTATTCACAGAGTATCAGTGCAGATGATATTTATGAATGTTTCATGTCAATATTAAAGAAGATAATTTCAAGTTTATGTGTTAAATAAACGATTAAAATAAATCTGGACTTGTATTGAAACTAATTGAAAACGTGTCCCTATAAGTGTCTCACTTAGCCTTAAAGCGTCTATTTTTTGGATCAAAGTTGCTCTATTTAGTCAACTAAAGTTTATTGTTTGGAACAGAAAATTGAAGGTTAGAAGATTTTTGTTAAAAAAAGAAACTCTCCATGCTTTGGATGATAGTGAAAGTTTTATGTTGGCCATCTTGGAAATGCCTCAAATTGGGGGCAGTTTGTTAACCATATCCGTCCGCCATGAGTATCAGCCAGAGAGGGTTTTAAAGTTTCTAATCTAATGGCAAAGTGTCTTAATCATGTTGATGTAGTCATTTCTTGAAAATTAATGATATTATTGATTAGTGATATTATTGAAGCTCGTTTGTTAATAGCAGCACGTTACAGCCATTTGGAAGTGGTAAGCCTAAGTCTGTGGACTCCTTCTGTATATTTGTGGAAATTTTGAACACAGTTTGGAATTTTCTGCTGCTAGTCCATTGGGGACTGTTGATTTGGCTTGTGTTGTGTGTGCTCAAAAGACAGTGGAAAAAGATGAATAAAAATGGTAGAAGCAGCTGCTGAGTTTACTGCTGAGAAGCACCGTACTGAAGATATTACAAAATCAACGCAGAAGCCAAAAGGTGATGAAGATGTGTCACCAAAAGGTGATGAAGATGCAACCGTTGTACAATTTAAATTGGAGGAGTCAAGTGTTAAATTACCATATGATCTGCAGGAAGAAATACAAGCAGGCGACAGTGCATCAAATATGGAATACAAGGGAAGTAGACAAAAATGTTTTGGTTCAAGCTCCAGAATTTCTAGTACAACATCAGCACATTTAAAACTAAGAGCTGTAAAGGCCTCTATTGATGCAGAACTTGAATGGCTTAAGGATAAACATGCTTTAGAAGAAAAGAGGAAGTGCAGGTGGAGCAGCTACGAAAAAAGAAGCAGCTACAAAAGGAAACAGGAGCAGCTATCAAGGGGCGGGGGGTGGGGGAGGGGGTCATCTATGAAACTATGAAAAGTAGAGGAGCTAAAGTGGGAGCTGCTAAGGAAAAAAGAGAAGTGACTCAGGAAGCAAAAGGAGCAAATGGAATTGAGTAAATAAAGAGTTATTATTGATTCCTTGTCAAGTGCACTAGAAGGTTCGGAGGTATCTGGAGCTTCAAGTAAATTATCTAAAGTGTATGATGGTATAGAATCATATTTTAAGTAAGAGCCACAGGAAACTAAGCTAATTATTAAGACATATATCTTAGTACCACAGGTAGAAGACATGCACATACAAGAACAAATCCTTCCAGAGAGCAGTGTAGCTAAGCCACATGGACCAATGGTAAACATCCACTGACAAGGCTGCAGTTTGGGTTCATTAAATGCTGCAGCTTCTTTGGCATTTGAGTGAACCTACTCGAGTGAGGTTTCCAGATACATTACCTGCTATAAGAGGTGGAGAATGGAGCAACAAACCATCCTCTGTGAGATTAAATAATGAAATAGCTGCATCATTGATCCAGATACAGCCTTTCACTTCTTAGCCCAAGAAGCAGATTCAAGCTTTTGATGGAGTCCCTCTTCAATACCAACCGTTCATAAGATCTTTAAGACGCAATATTGAAAACAAGTATCAAGATCCTGAAGACTGTCTTTATTATTTGGAAATGTTCACAGAAGGAGAGTCAAAGAAACTTGTAAAGAGTTGTCAACATAAGTCCTCAGGTAGAGGATTCAACAGAGCTAAGTATTTACTAGAGAAGAATTTTGGCAACCAGTATCGAATTACTTTCGCTTATATGGACAAAGCTCTTAAATAGTCATCAATAAAACTGAATGATGCAAAGGCTCTACAAGCATACACTCTCTTTCTAAGAGGATGTTGTAATAGCATGGAAGATATTGACAACATTAGTGAGCTTGAAATGCCTGGTAATATCCAAATCATGTTAGATAAATTAGCCTACTGGATATGGGATAGATGGAGAAGAATGGCTTGTGATTTCCAACAAAAAATATGATCAAAGAGCTACCTTAAAGCATTTGGTGGATTTCCTAGAATGCAGTTGTACCTTGAAACATTTCCAATATTTGGAAATACTTCAATCGGGAACAAAGGTGTAAGGAAGTCTAACTTACAGTCTAGTCCAATGGTTCTCAACCTTTTTCTTTCCACTTGCATACCATTTTAAGTATTCCTTAAAGGGATTGCTTAAGATGGTATGCGACTAGAAAGGGAAGGTTGAGAGTCACTGCTCTAGACCCAATTGTTACTGAAATATTTTGCTTGAGAAAAATTGTCATTGGCCCATTTCCTTTGGAGTTTTGAAACCGTGCACATAATGAGCCAATTAGGTCTGATTTTAAAACAGTGGTTTTCAAACTTTTTCTTTCCATTCCCATTCCACCTTAAGCAATCCCTTACTAATCACAGACCACTGATGGCATAGGGAATACTTAAAGTGATATTTAAGTGGAAATAAAAAGGTTGAGACCCACTGGTCTACTCTGAAATTGAAAAGGAGTACTTTTGCTACTATTGTCAGTTATAAATAAAGAAAAAGATGAAGTAACAAAGGAAAAGGAGAAATTACCTACTGAGAAGAGTTGTTTGTTCTGTAAAGATGGACTTGCATTGAAAATGTGTTTATGACTAGAAAAGAAGGAACACAAAGAGAAAACCACTTATTTTAAAAGAAAATGGAAAATATTTTGGCTGTAAAAGGCACATCAGTGAAAACTGCAAGAAGCGACTTTGTTGTAACTTGTGTGATTTTAGGCATCCTAAAATACCGCATATCTATCAAAGGAACAAGGAATTGGAAAAGGAGCAAACAGAACAAAAGATATGTCAGAAAACCGTTTATAGCTTCTGTTCAGACAAATGGCCTTACTAGCGCCGGTATGGATAACTGCAAACTCGCAATAGTTCCTGTACGAGTCAAGAGCAAGAATGAAAATGCAATAATATGCACTTATGCATTTCTTGACTCAGATAGTACTGCATCTTTTTGCATGATGGGGCTGATGAACAAACTTAATCTTCAAGGAAAAAAGTCGAAGTTCATGTTGAAAACCATGGGTCAAGAAAAAGTCCCATGTTACGGGCTTAGAGGTTGCAGCATTGTATGATGAAAAGTTTTGCGATCTTCTCAATTTATACACTCAGAAGACTATGCCTGTGCACAAGAAGAAAATATTTCATATCAGAATAATATCCATCAGTTGTCTTATCTGTGGAATGTTTATCTACCTGAAATTAATTCTCAGGAAGAGATGCTGATTGGTTCAGATGTACCAAAGGCTTTGGAACCACTAGATATAGTACAAAGTAATGGAGGTGGACCTTGTACTGTTAAAGCTAGGCTTGGATGGGCAGTTAATGGATCTTCAGAAGGAAATAATTATATTGCTCAGGAACAGTTAGAGCCAAGTGCCAACAGGATTTTGGTTGTGAAATTTGATGAGTTGTGGAAAAGAAAAGCTGAAGAAAACAGATCAATGTGAAAATAAATCATCTAAAACAATATTGAAGGAATTATTTTCATCAGAAATGGATAAAAAAGAACTATGAGAAGATGTTGCAAATACTCCTTTTTTAGTCCTGCCTCTGATTCAATTACACAGAAGACTTGAGAACAAGTTTGGAAGTGGTCCTTTTTGGAGCTCAGAGGTTACAGCAGACAAAGTTAATGAAGAAATCTCGCAACATGCTGCAAAACTGGTGCACTCAGAAAATTACACATGGAATAAAGGAACATATGACTGATAATTGGTGTAATTGCATTCAGCGAACAAAATGTTGAAAAAGGGCTTGAAAATGTTAGATAAGCACCAAAAAACAGGGAATGGAAAGTTTTAAATTTTGTACGTGAAAATGAAACTGGATTTCAAAAGATGAAAATGAATCCAATGGTTCATTAGTTTCAAAAGTGATTTAAGCGAACGATCCAGAAAGAAATGGACAAAAATAAAGATTTTATTGTAAATAAGATTTGCAAGGTCAGAATGCAAAATAAAAGAATAACTGCTGAAGAAATGAATACAGTTATTGAGGAAAGAGATTCAGCCTTATCAAAATGCAAATGGTTAGAGGAAAAGAGTTTTCCTTTAAAAGAGAACAAATCAATAGTTAATAACAAAAACAGTTGACTTCAGAAAACAAACAAGAATGTAACTTGAACAATGCAGAAAGAAAGAAAAACTGTATATCAGCAATGTGACAAAACCAGATGAAGAAATAATGTTGCGTGAATCTTGTCTTATTTATAACCAACTACAGAAAAAAAAAGTTAAGCAAATCTGTTGCAGGGAAGATTAAAGAGGCTCGTTTATTGAAATCAAGAGAAGCAAATACATTTTCAAAATTTTGTTTAAAGTGTTCAAATTCTTCCTATGAGAAGCAGGATGCTGAAGTCGTACCTCAGATAATCTTGCTACATTTGAGCAACCTTTTTTGAATTTTATTTTACCAAATTCTCACTTTTTTTTAGATATTTACAGATTTCTCTATTCTCAATCTTCAAAATACTTGCAGGTTCCTGTTAGGAATTTGATGAAAACAATTTACAATCTTCAACCATCTCAGAAAAGGTTAATGATTATTGTACATGATGTTCTCTTGAAGTCAGGGCAAGCTTCAATGGATAAAATTTAAAAAAGATATGGGAGCAGGGCCTCCACATTCTTATTTCTGATGATTCTTGGAACTTTTATTTTTAAATTGGTTAATACATCTTCTCTTGGTGCCCGTCACTCACTGTTACAATTCAAAGTTGTGCATAGAGTTTATATGTATAAAGTTAAATTAGTTAATATTTACCCTAATATTATCTCTTTCTGTGACAGATGTAAGAAAAAGGACAGATCATTAATTCATAGGTTTTTGTCTTGTTCGACTCTTGCCAAGTATTGAGAAGAGGTCTTTTGTACTTTATCAATAATTATTAATGTTAACCTAGCACCAGACCTGTTGTTGGCCTTGTTTGGGATGGTTGAACAGAGAGTCGTGAAATCGTCTTCATTTCAGCGTCATGTATTAGGCTTTGCCTCTCTTATTGCAAGATGAGTTATTTTGATCAGATGGAAAGATGCTGTCACACCCACTCATATCAATGGTTATATGATGTCTTAATAAGATATTCCATAAATGGCACAAATTTAAACTTTCCCAATATTTGGTTTTTTTTTAATTATGTTCACAGCGTCTAATGGGAATATTAATCAAGTTCCTTGTGATGCTTGCGATTATGTGCTTCTTTTTATTTCTACTGGTATTTTTTTTATTTCTGTATTGCCATACAACTTAGGAATGGTTTAGATTAATTAATTATATTGGTTTTTTTTCTCCTTTTTTCTTTTTTTTCAATTTACCTATGTTTCAGTGGTCGGATAAAAAAAAAGGGAGATTTGTTTGAAGCCCCATCAGACTTTTGTGCTTTTCAGTGGCCTTTGCAAGGTAGTAAAGAAAAACACCACAGCTCTTAATCTCAACTGCTATTCAATATTCTATTATAAAAGGAGAATCCTTGGCTTTGGTGGCCTTCATCGTTGAGCAGAATCTTATTTCAAGTTTAAAAAAAAAAGAAAATTGTTTGCTTGGGCTGTAGAGTTTTGCGAAGTCATAAGGCAACACAAGTTACCAGCTCTACTTGTGGGGTGGAACAAAGGAGCATGAAGGACCAACTGGAAAAATGTTCATGTGCACATTTTTGCATTGTATCCAATTCTTTCTAAAATTTCTGGCTTTTAGCTCATCTTTCACACCTTGAATCTGCACAGTTTCAATGGTCATCAGTATTGACGAACTGCAGACTAATTAGCAAATGATCCAATCACAAATCTCCTTCTTTAATTTGCCAAACAACACCAAGCAGAACAACTAGAATTCAGGAGGTTATGATAAAATGTTCCATTTTAAAACATCCAACACTTCCACGTGATCCAATCACTTATTTGTCTTTCAACCTTCCTGTGTTTCAGAGGAACTACACATTCTTTGACTTCTTGGTTAGCTTTTCCCATTGCAGCCATACTAGATGTAAGACATTGCTATGCTCTCCCACCTATCACCTACATCCAGGGACAGAAGCAGTCTTTCGAGGTGAGGGAGAGTTTCACATGCAACTCCTCCAACCTTGCCTACAGCATTTAATGCTCTCATTGTGGCCTCTTCCTCTTCTACGTCAGTTAGATTGGGTGGGCCCTTTGTTGGGCACCTGTGCTCTATCATCATCCAGCAGCTGAAATTCCTGGTTACTAGCCATTTTAATTCCTTTTCACCTTCCCATGTGGATTTGTCTGTTATCATCCATTGCTATGATGAAACCAAACACAAAGTTGAAGAACATATCATATTCTGCTTGAGTGGCCTACAATTGAAGAGGATGAACAATGACTTTTCCAATTTCAGGTAACCCTCACCCGAACCCAGTTCCACTCCTGTTCCCAATCTTCTAGCCCATTTGAGTATTTGTTCTGCACTCGTTCCCACTCCCCCACCTTGTTGTCTCCACCTTACTCCCTGCCTGTTTCATCTTTTTTCACCTTCAACTGCCCAGCATTCTTTTACCTCTCAGCTCCTCCCTAGCAATCCCTCCTTCCTTTTCACAACCTGCTCTCTCCACTTCCCACCCTATTTTTGAAAAAGGATCCCAACCCAAAACATAGACTTGTTTTCTCTCTCCATGGATCCTACCTGCATCACCGAGTCCTTTAGTTTCCCTTCTAGTCTGCTCAGCAGACTGAGAAAAGTTGACATTCAACCATGCATTAGGATTGGTCTGGACTCGAGGGGAAAGAATGGAGATGGGAAGGGTAAGGGAGAAGAATCCAAAACTTTGATCATTGTTAGGTGAAGGCAATAGTACATTGATATTTCCCCCCATATTCTCACTTTGAATTAAAGAGAGTGATATTATTGATGCATTCATCAAATATAATGGGAGTCACCTTTACACATGTTGGTAATAGAATTCTGGATGAGTAAATGTCGTAAAATATAGAACAAATGTTCTTCCTCTAGAAGGAAGAAAATGGTGTCACTTCCGGAACTGCTGTAATCATAATGCAGCTGTTAGTGTGGCCTCGGGACAGCGGAGATGAGAGACCCAGCACTGCTCTGAAGGTTTGAACTGGTCAGTTTTAATGCTGATGGCTCCATACAGGCATTAAACAGGTTGTTAGAGGAGTTGATGAGGTTTTTAAACTAAAATACTGTGACCGCTATCGAGCACCCAAGATAGTGGCACCTGTGCTCGCCAGCAGCCACAGAGGGGTTGCAGAATCTGGGGAGCAAAGCGCCAGAAATGGGGAGAACAACCCTCTCTTCTTTCCCCCCATTTCCCAAGAAGGAGAGACAGAGGAGATGGCAACACAAGACAGTGACCGCGGCAGTGGATCAGCGGCTGAGGGACACACATAGGCTGTGGGCGACTTACTGCCGGGGCTTTGAGCTGCTGTTCACTGGCTCTTGGCAACCAGGTATTGGGAGCTGGAATTTGAGAGGGTGATGACGCACGAAGGGCTGCCAATGGCCCTTGGAAGGCTTTCTGATTGTGTCGAAGGTTTGGATCTGGAGCTCGGGTTGCTGATGGTTCAAACCAGAGTCTGCGCAGTGGCAGAGGAAACTAATCCATGGGCCCTCAATGACTCTAATGGGACTCTCTTTTATTTCTTTCTTTCATACTCTAAGGGGCTCTGGGCGATGGGCATGTAATATTACATGCTCTGTGCTATTACATGATAATAAAAGAATCTTGAAGAACATTGAACAATGCTACTCATGATGGAACTGAATTCCAAGGGAGCTTATTTTTTTTTAATCAGTTCAATTGACTAATACCACTCTGCCACATCATATGTTATCAACACACATTTTCATGGTTCCAAATTAGCGTTTCACTCATCGTCAGTTTAGAATGTTGAAATCTGAATCCCTTTTGTTTTGTAAGCCGAACTGTTATGAACATTTGTTGTGTTTAAATGAGACCATCAAGTTGACAGTTGACAATTACTTTGGAAAAATAGCATTAGCAATTTGCACTTTTCATTTTGTGATTTAGTTTGTCTTCACATATAATTGGAAATTATTTGGTTTCTTTCCCTATTAACACTTCCCAGCTTATTACTTTCTCCATCTATAAAGTGCTGTGTATAATTTTCTCTTCAACAATACTTCTACTTCTGTTTAACTATTATTGATATTGTTTTAGTGTTATTCTATTCTGAGGGTTGATGTAATTAAAATCAGAATAGCGTTTCGCTCCACAATGCTAATATCATTATAACCATTTAACCATTTACAGAGCGGAAACAGGCCATGTTGGCCTTTCGAGTCCGCACCGGTTCACTAGAACAACTCCACTAGCTCAATCCTCCCGATCTCCGCCAATATCTCTCCAACCCCCTCACCTCCATGTACACATCCAACCTTCTCTTAAATGACAGAAGAGACCCTGCCACAACTATCTCATTTGGAAGATCATTCCATTCTGCCTCCACTCTCTGAGTGAAGAAGCATCCTCTAAAATTTCTCCAGAAGTTTGGCCTGGAAGTCAGCCTGAATAAAACTGAGGTCCTCCATCAGCCAGCTCCCCACCATGACTACCAGCCCCCCCACATCTCCATCGGGCACACAAAACTCAAAACGGTCTACCAGTTTACTATCTCGGCTGCACCATTTCATCGACAATGAGATAGACAACAGACTCGCCAAGGCAAATAGCGCCTTTGGAAGACTACACAAAAGAGTCTGGAAAAACAACCAACTGAAAAACCTTACAAAGATAAGCGTATACAGAGCCGTTGTCATACCCACACTCCTGTTCGGCTCCGAATCATGGGTCCTCTACCGGCATCACGTACGGCTCCAAGAATGCTTCCACCAGCGTTGTCTCTGCTCCATCCTCAACATTCATTGGAGCGACTTCATCCCTAACATCGAAGTACTCGAGATGGCAGAGGCCGACAGCATCGAATCCACGCTGTTGAAGATCCAACTGCGCTGGGTAGGTCACGTCTCCAGAATGGAGGACCATCGCCTTCCCAAGATCGTGTTATATGGTGAGCTCTCCACTGGCCATCGTGTCAGAGGTGCACCAAAGAAGAGGTACAAGGACTGCCTAAAGAAATCTCTTGGTGCCTGCCACATTGACCACCGCCAGTGGGCTGATATTGCCTCAAACCGTGCATCTTGGCGCCTCACAGTTCGGCGGGCAGCAACTTCCTTTGAAGAAGACCGCAGAGCCCACCTCACTGACAAAAGACAAAGGAGGAAAAACCCAACACCCAACCCCAACCAACAAATGTTCCCCTGCAACCGCTGCAACCGTGTCTGCCTGTCCTGCATCGGACTTGTCGGCCACAAACGAGCCTGCAGCTGACGTGGACATTTACCCCCCTCCATAAATCTTCGTCTGCGAAGCCAAGCCAAAGAAGAATTGAATTTAGCATGTTTAATCGCATAATGATGGTGACACATAGTGTTGGTTCAACTGGCCTAAAAAAGTTTTGCCACTGATTTTCATTTTTACTCAGCAGTGTTGAACAATAGTCGGCCAGCACTGATGGATTCCAGTTACCCTGATACCATTTTTTCATGGTTGCAATGTCCTGGTGAAACTTTTCACGGTGATGGTCACAGACTGCACCAAGATTAGCAAGGAAGAAGTCTAAGTGCGAATGCAGAAAATTAATTTTAATTGAAGTTGCATTTCCTGGTTTTGTTTGGTTGAAGTAAACTTGAAATATGACTGGAAATCACAAAAATAGTTGTAATCTTAAAAAAAATGGTCCGTGATAGGACAATATTAAGGTGATTTTCGTGATAAGCAGCCCAAAATGCATAAAATATACCCAAAAGTGTTCGGGAATTGAAATCTTTGTGGTCCAGTATAATTTAACTACAGTTTTATTAGTCTGATAAAGTAAAAGTAATCTGTCTGGATAAAAAAAAAAGGGAATCATAAAATTGACAACATGATTTCTGCAATCCACTGGAGACACTCAGGAAAATGTAGATGCTGGAACCTGAAGTTAAACACATTCTGCTGGAACAGGTCTAATTGAATCAGTAGAAGAACATGAATGGTCAACATTTTGAACTGAAGCCCTTTGCGGAGACTGGAGAAATGTAGGAGAAGCCAGCACAAAGGCTAAAAGGAAGGCTGGTAGGACAGTGGCCCCATGTGGGACTGGTAAACCAGGTGGAATTGAAGCATGATGGGTAGAAATAGCAGAGTGGCAGATGTCGGGGAAAGGGAGAGTGAGGCAAGAAAAACAAAGGGATCAGGTGGAGTGGGTGAATGAAAGATCATGGCTGCCAATGGTGGAATCTGATAAGAAAATATTTCAATGGTGGTATAGAGAGATTTCAGATGGAACCATGGTGGAAGTGGTAGTGAGGGTGGTGGGTGGGGGAAACGTGTGTTAAAGAATCCAGAGGGGATATGGGGATGGAAAGAGGGGAGGGAATGAGGGCTGGGATGAGAGCTTGTTAAAGGGATAAAAAGTTGGTGAGGAATAGCAGAAGAGGTGCAGGAGGAGAGAGGGATTCATAACCTGATATTTAAAAAAATCCGATGTTCATGCCTTTGGGTTGTTGACTCCCTAGGCAGAATGTGAGGTGTTGTTCCTCTATTTAACATTGGGTCTCACTCTGGGAGTGGAGAATGCCTAGGAGACACAAATCGGTGAGAATGAGAAGGGAGTTGAATTTTGATGTAAACGAGAGCTCAGGGTGGCCTTTGTGGACAGGGTGGAGATGCTTTGTGAAAAGTTTGCATTTGGTCTCAAATGTAGAAGAGATTATAGCAGGAGCACTGCATATAGTAGATGAGGTGCATGGGAATCTTTACTTCAGATGGAAGATCTGTTTAACCTCATGGTGACATTAGGTGGGAGTCATGTCTACCACTCTCATCCTTCCTAAAGCAACTGCAACCACACCCCTCCCCCCAACCGCCTCCATCCTCATAGTTGTACCTTTCTATCAATTCCCCTTACCATTCACTTTGGGAGGATGTCGAAAATTGCCCTTTTTATTCCTGATATAAAACCAAAGTCAATCCTTTATTCCTTGCTGGATATGGTCAACGGTACATTGACACAGTTGCTAGAGATTGACTCTAGTCAAGATTGCATCAGAAGTTGATTCAGGTCATACACAAGGCTACTTTTCCAGAAAGCATGATTCCAATTCTTCTCCAGTTCATCTTTAATCAAGCGAAATCACAATGGCTCCAGAAATCAGTCTCGGAGGTGAAGTTTGTATGGGGAGTTTCCAGGAGGGGAGAACCTTGTACAAGAGCTCTGCAGGCTATGTTTGTGAACTCCTACTCTTCCTTCCATGTTCCTTGTTTGGCTTTCCTTCAGCTGATGAAAGAGTGCAGCAGATTTCACCTGTTTTCTGCCAGCTCCTGAATCCAAAGAATGATTCAGTGCCAGAATTCAATTGATATTCATTGTTTTTGCCGAGGCTCTACACTACATATATTAGGACCCAAAATGCATATTAAAATGTGGCCAACTTAGGTGGTAAGTTGTAGGTTGACCTTCATGACGAATCCTCCTGATTGAACAGTAGTAAGAATGAGGTGATAATTATTTTCTCAATGTCTTAATGAATGCCTGCTGTTTCTATGCAACTGCCCAAGTGAAAATCTTTATTTCGTGGTTACAACAGTGTTCATAAGATTATTCATCTTACGAATAAACTCCTCAAGATTCATAGATTTATTCTCTTTGCGCTGTCACTGGCTTTACATCTTCTCCCGTGCCAGATAATGTGTAAGCTTGTGCGTTAATGTGCAAGGCTTCCAGCAGCTGGGACCCACACCATCTCTCATTCCCAAATTCGGTCCTGACATTATCCCCTCTTGATTTTAAGGGTGAGGCTGATTTAGAAAAAGTGTCAACAACTCCACGCATGTCAGTGGGGCCTCATTTCCATTACCCTTTTTTAGGTGAATCACTCATCAAGAACCTATTGCAAGGTTGGCCAAACTTGCTTTACAGTCATGTATGATAAACTTCAGATGTTTGAGAGTCACAAGGTATCACTTACTACATGCTTTCACTCTACATGCATATTTTATTACAAAATTGTAATAGAAATATTAAGAAATTACATGTATATAGTTTTTAAACCACTTATTTTATTATTCAATAATCAACAAGTACATATACACAGAGCAAATGTTTTGCTTATATTGGTAAGTTCGCGTTCTGGGCCTCGAGTGCTTGGATAGGAGTCCAGCCAAGGTGTCAGGAGCTCTGATGGGCGGGTGGTCAGGCCAAGGTGAGAGTCTGCGGATGGGGTAGCAGGGCGGCTGGCCAGGATCATATTTACCCACTGCTCTCAGTGGCCACACATGCCCCAACCATGCAATTGCAAGCCACACCCGCTAAAACTACCATTGTGAGCACAGGCTCATATGAGTCCTGTCTTGGCTAACATATTTTTGTGAGCCACACATTATACAGTATGTCAAAGAGCTCCATGTGGCTTGTAAACTGCGGTTTGGCCACTCCTGCCTCTTCCCAATTCACAGATCCAGGGTTGGGTTAAAATGTTACTGATTTTCTGTAACTGGCAAGTTACTGATTTTCCCTGGGTAATATTGGCACTGATATTTCTTCTTTGTTCCACTGTCAACACTAAATGCCTTGAACAATTTAAATTAATGATTAATTGCTACTTTAAGAGTCATTATTGGAAAATTGCACTGGAGTGAGTCAATGCACATACTGTAGATTTATAGAAAGTACATTAAAATGGCAATATCCAATTTATAAAGCCACATTTCACCTCTTGCCTTCAGGTTAGGAAATAAATCTGATGCTAGGTGTGCAAGTATCTTTTTCTCAGAGTCTCAGCCTTCTGAGTTGAAGGATTGCATGTGATATCATGTATATACTCTGACAATAACTTTTAACTTTGATTTGCAAAATAAAAAAATAATTAACTTTCAGATTTCTTGTCAGAGTACATAGGCGGCATCACTTAGAAGCCTGAGATTCCTTTTTCCTGTGGGCATTGCAGAATTACCACTAATTGGTGGTGCAAAAAAAATTGTATACAGCATAAACATGTAAACAAATAGAACTGTAAATAGATAATGAATGTAAACAAACTGACTGTGCAATATACACAGAACAAAAGAAAATCAATAACTGCACAAGTAAGAGTCCTTAAATGAGTCTCTGACTGAGTTTGTCATTGAGGAGTCTGGTGGTGGAGGGGTAGCAGCTGTTCCTGAACCTGGAGGTGCAAGTGTTGTGGCACCTGTATCTCTTTTCTGACGGCAGTAGGAATAGAGTGTGTGTGCTGGGTGGTGAGGGTCTTAGATGATTGCTGCTGCCCTCTGACAGCAGCATTCCCTGTAGATGTACTCAATAGTTGTGAGGGTTTTACCTGTGATAGCCTGGGCTGTGTCCACTACCTTTTGGAGGGCTTTATGGTCAGGGGTATTGGTGTTCCCATACCAGACCATGATGCAGCCGGTCAGCACCCTTTCACCTCACCTCTGTAGAAATTTGCCTGGGTTTCTGGTGTCATACCAAACCTCTGCAAACTCTTGAGGAAGTAGAGGCGCTGACATACTTTCTTCATGATGCCATTGGTGTGTTGGGTCCAGGATAGATCCTTCAGAGATCGAGTCTCCCAGGAGCCTAAATTTACGCACCCTCTCCATCTCTGATCCCCAATGATCACTGGATTGTATACCTCTGGCTTTCCTTTTCTGAAGTCAACAATCAGCTTCTCATTTTTGATGACACTGAATGCAAGGTTGTTGTTGATGCCAAGTTTTCAATATCCATCCCATATGCTGACTCATTCCCTTTCTTTAAACAATCCACTACTGTGGTATTGTCGGCAAATTTGTAGATGGTGTTATTGTTGTACAGAATTATACAGTCATAGACCTGTTTCTATGATAGGTGAACAGGAATGGATCCATATCAACGTTCAGACAACATTCAACGTTTATCACCAGCCTTTCAAAACACTTCATCACTGTTGATGTAAATGCTACTGGTCAATAGTCATTAAGACAGGTTACTGCACTCTTCTTGGGCACTGGTTTGAAACAAGTGTGTACCATAGGCTGCTGGAGTGAGGTATTGAAGATATCCGTGAATACCTTCGTAAGTTGGTCAGCACAGATCTTTAATACTCGGCCAGTTACTCTATCCGGACTGGATGCTTTCCTCAGATTCACTCTCCTGAAGGCAGCTCGCACGTCTTCCTCACATATGGACAGAACCTCAAACATAATCGGCATTTTACCACAACAATAGACGTTTCCAAATAAAAAAAATGATCCTCAAAAATATTGAGCTTGAATATTATATTGATTGGATTTCAATGTTGTCACAAACATTCCACTAATTAATTTCAAGAAAATTGATCACCTTGCAGAATTAATCCCCAATTATTTAGAAAACATGAAGCAAAATAAAGTTGATAGCAGCCAAGATTCATATTTCAGCTGCGACTGTCTTCTGTGCACCAATGTGTTTTTTTTTAATGATTGTATATTAGCTTGATTATTTTCCCCTGCTACTCAATATTAATTCAGTTTCCTTGAATTATCTTGCATAAATTCCTAATGTTTATGATCTTGATGCTGTGTGCTATTGCAAACAAGACATTTGAAATATATTATTCTCAAAGCAATAAATTTCTTCCTGGAAACTAGATTGAATTGCCTGCGATTTTAGGCACTGATCAATACAAAATTTGATATTATCCACAGAAGAATGAGGTGATAATTGTTCATAGTTAAATCTTGTTGGTTGTGAAATTGGACTTCCCTGCATAATCCATACAATAGGCATACAATATTATTATTATTTCTGTAATTCCCCCATTGACATGAATTGCAGCTTGAAGTTTGACACCACAGTGAAACAATTTAACTCACGATAGAAATGGATTTTGCTTGCTTGGTCCTTTTCTCAGGATTCAAAGAGAAACATCAGAAAATTAGAATGGTCAGCTTCAGAACTGATGGAAGATATTGTACCAGCCTGTATAAGTTTACAGTGTGTTGAAAACTGATCTAATTTTTTTTAATGATATTTTTATTCTGTAATATTATTGTTTAATATCTCTGTATTAATTCATTACTTACTATGTATTTTTTATATCTCTTTGAACTGTATGTGCTTATAAATTATAATAATAATAAAAAAGATTGAAAAAGAAAAAAGATGCGGAAGCTTTCACCAGCATTTTGGCGCTGATGTATTAATTGCAGGAGTGCTTCAATAGTAAAACTACTGGGAGTATTGGATCACTAAAGATGACACTTAATATAGGTCAGCACCTCATGTAGCATGAATCAAAATCATGCCTGTCAGCAAAGAGCTTACCGGTTGAGAGTCTCTCAGTGCAACATATCCTACTCAGACCTCTCTGATTGGGGAAAAAAGCATTGGCTGGATTAGGTTTTGCAAGTCTTCATCACTGAATATGTGACCTTAGGACCTTGATCTATTCTGTTCTTGATTATCAACCAGACAATCTTTTCAAGTAACCATGACAGATCGGCTAACCAGACATTTTATGAAGAAAAGTTTCCCCTCGTTGATTTCAATGAGAAATAGGTGGCATCCTGAGCTATGAGATTAGCCAGATTTAGGTGGCATCCCGAGCTATGAGATTAGCCAGATTTAGGTGGCATCCCGAGCTATGAGATTAGCCAGATTTAGGTGGCATCCCGAGCTATGAGATTAGCCAGATTTAGGTGGCATCCCGAGCTATGAGATTAGCCAGATTTAGGTGGCATCCCGAGCTATGAGATTAGCCAGATTTAGGTGGCATCCCGAGCTATGAGATTAGCCAGATTTAGGTGGCATCCCGAGCTATGATATTAGCCAGATTTAGGTGGCATCCCGAGCTATGAGATTAGCCAGATTTAGGTGGCATCCCGAGCTATGAGATTAGCCAGATTTAGGTGGCATCCCGAGCTATGAGATTAGCCAGATTTAGGTGGCATCCCGAGCTATGAGATTAGCCAGATTTTGGTGGCATCCCGAGCTATGAGATTAGCCAGATTTAGGTGGCATCCCGAGCTATGAGATTAGCCAGATTTAGGTGGCATCCCGAGCTATGAGATTAGCCAGATTTAGGTGGCATCCCGAGCTATGAGATTAGCCAGATTTAGGTGGCATCCCGAGGTATGAGATTAGCCAGATTTAGGTGGCATCCCGAGCTATGAGATTAGCCAGATTTGTTGACTTCCCACGAGTCTGGGCAATCATTTTTTAAATTTTTAAAATAAATATACATATCAAATTCCATTTTCAAAAGATTGTGTGTATATATGTATGTGTGTGTGTGTATATTTTTTTTAAATGTATGTATATATGTATGTATATTAAAAAAAATTTTCTTATGATAAAACACAACCACCCCTTTTCCCCCCACCTCCTTCACACTATAAATCCCTACACCATCAGGGCTTACAGCTGGGTTTAAAAAAAGAAAGTCCTCATTGGGGAAGTCACTTATTTTTATAATGATAGCATCTATTGTTATTTTTTAACTACCTTTACAATTATTAAAATTATATTTTGGCCCCTATATAATCTAAATATGGTTGCCATATTTTTATAAATACATCATATTTGTTCTTTAGATTGTAAGTGATTTTCTCCCTAGGCATACAACTGTTTATCCTTGTCTTCCATGGTGCTATTTGTAGAGGGGAGTTAGATTTCCATGTGATCGCAATGCATTTCTTAGCCACAGCTCAAGCTATTTCAACAAATGAAATTTGGAATTTAGTTAGTTTATTAGTTATTCCAATAAAGTTGCCAAAAGATAAAGCTCCGGTCATCTGCGAAGGCCACTCCTATTATCCTTTTCAGTATTTCAGTACTAACCTGCCAGAGAGGTCTCACCTTCACACATGATCATGTAACATGTACAAACGTTCCTATTTCTGTTTCACATCCAAAACACATCTCTGATATTTCTGATTTTGATTTATATAGCTTCTGTGGTGTGAGGTATAATTGATGTAGAAAATTATATTGTACTAATTCATATCTTGTATTTATAATTGATGTCATGCTATCTAAACACCAATCAGACCAGGATCTTTTCATTATTGCATCTCTTAAATCCGACTCACATATCTCTCTCAATCTCAGTAAATTTGGTTTTGCACTTTCATTTTGGAGATTGTGATAGTACAGATTCTATCTCCAACGTGTATATGTACAGATTGTAGTGTAGGATGACTGAGATTGGCTGAGAGCGTAGCCACACCCACTGGCAGGTCTTAAAGGATTGCTCCTAGCCAGACCAGGTCATTCTGGACTGGTTGACCTAATTGTGATATGGTCCAGTCTTTTAGTTAATAAAAGCCTTGGTTTGGATCAACAAGTCTTTGATTCTTTCGACGCGCTCTACAATTTTATTAACTAAAAAGTTTTGAAGGGTTGGAGCATATGCTATGGCTGGAAAGCCTCAACCTCGACCCACAGTCAACTACAGCCTTGAATGACTTTAAGCACTGGGTGAGATGCTTCGAAACATACTTACAGCTCTCTGACCCTGCTGTGATAGAGGACAGCCATCGACTACTAATATTGATGACTATGGTGTCCCTGAGAGTCTACCAGAGTATCCAGGAAGCCGGAGCCATGAAGGTGCTGAAAGGGCTCGACGAGCGATCAGTGAACAGGGTCTATGCTCGGTACAAACTTGCAACAAGGAGGCAACAGCTCAGTGAGTCCTGTAGAGCTTATATTCAGGCATTAAGGGCAATGGGCAGGGACTGTGTCTGCACAGACAGAACTGCTGCGGAGACCACAGACGATCTCATTCGGGATGCCTATGTGGCAGGGGTTCGATCGAATGAGGTGAGGCAGTGCCTGCTAGAGAACAGGGGAGAAAACCTAGAGGACGTGATCCGGATCGCAGACACAATGGAGGCTGCAGTTTTAAGTATGGATGTGTACTCTCAGGGCTGGTCCCCACACTCTGATGTGAGTAGGATGCCCTCCCTCTACCCTACTACCCCCCGGCACACCAACGGCCTGTCGCTGCTGGTACGCTGCCCGATGCAACCCCAAAGTGTTATTTCTGCGGGAGGAACAACCACAGCAGGTCCCAGTGCCCAGCTAGAAAAGCCAGGTGCCAGAAGTGCGTTAAAAATGATCACTTTGCTGTAGTCTGTTGCTCCAAAATGGCCACCGTCAAACACAGTGCCTCATGTGAAGCCCAATCGTCACCCTCCCATTCAAATGTTTCTTCCTCAGAGCTCTCATCCAATCAGAGTGAGGGCTCCACTGCGCGGCAGCACCTGATGTCACGGGGCAGACGCCGAGCGCAGAAGGAACAACCCACCCTTGCCGCAATTATGTTCACCCTCCCACACAAAGCAACATCCGACCAGGCCCCAGCCCCGACCTCAATGGCCGCCGCTGCTGTCAACTAGGGACCCACTTAATTATTAGTTATAATTATGATAGAGAGATTTTAATCCAACTTATAAATTTTCTGCCCAGATTAAATTTTTCCAATGTTTTAAATACAAATGACCATTCTAATCAATCAAATGTCTTCTCTTCATGTAGAGAAATAGTTACGTTTGGATTCTGCCTTAATTTTGCCATAGGTATTATATTGACTAATCTATCTAAATTATTTTAAGAATGTCTTTCTTTAACAAATCCCATCTGATATGGATGCACTAATGTTGGTACTCACCCAGTCTGTTGGCTAGTGCTTTTGCTAGAATTTTATAGTCTGCATTCAGATGTGATATTGGTCTGCATGATGGAGTTTTTTTTAATGGATTTCTACCTTTCTTTGGTTGCACTGTAATTATAGCAGTTGGAAATGTTTCTGGGAGAATGTGGGTCTGCACCACCTGGTCTAACACATCCATTGAAAAGGGCA
Source organism: Narcine bancroftii (assembly GCF_036971445.1). Taxonomy (NCBI): domain Eukaryota; kingdom Metazoa; phylum Chordata; class Chondrichthyes; order Torpediniformes; family Narcinidae; genus Narcine; species Narcine bancroftii. Next base: position 237,823,170 of record NC_091473.1, on the reverse strand, counting down.
TCAACAAATCTTTAAATTGTCTGCAGAACTTGGGAGGGAACCCATCTTCCCCCGGGGACTTATTGGCTTGCAAAGTACTCAGAACTTTCTCTATTTCTCAATCTCTTTCCTTATAAAAGGAGCATCACTCTCTCTCCTAGTTATTGGGAAGTTCAACATTTGTTCAACATTCCATCTCATTTTTATCTCCTTCTAATTCTGATTTATATAGTTTCATATAATATTGTATAAACAAACTTTATTTCTGTTTGATAATATAAATAATCTATTTCTATTGCATTTATCATTCTGGATGACTCCTCTGCTTTAACCTGCCAAGATAACACTTTGTGTACCCATTCTCCTAGTTCATAATATTTTAATTTAGTTTTTAATATAATTTTTTTTTCCATTCTATATATTTGTAGTTTATTATATTGTAACGTTTTGTTCTCTAATGTTCTATATTTTTCTTGTGTTCCTGATCTCTGATATTCTTTTTGCAATTTTGTTGTATCCTTCTCTAGGCTTTCTAATACTTTCGCCTCCCATATTCTCTCTTAAGATTTTAGTGCAAGTAATTTTTTTTTTTTTCCCTCAAGTAAGCTTTAAGCGTATCACATATTAGAGAGTTGTTTTTAGTGGAGGAAAGATTGTTTTCACAAAATATTTCTATATATCTATTAATAAATTCTATCTATGTCTTAATAAATTCACATTAAGGCACCATCTATTTATACTTTCTTGCTTTTCCGTTATTGTGATTGTTAATGGCTAAATATTCTGTTTTTACCACTTTACTTTGTAACTGGGCAGACATTAAAAATAAGTCAATCCTTGTATGTGAATCATGTTCCCTTGTGTTGAATGAATGGTCTCTTTCTAAGGGGTTGAGCTGCCTCCATATATCAATTAGTTTTAAATCCTTCATAAATGGTAGTGTCATTTTTGCAGCTCTCACCCTTGTTACTGTTCTCACTGATTTGTCCAATATTGGATTTAAACAGAAGTTGAAATCTCAAATCAATATATTTTGCCTTACCCCTGCAGTTTAAAAAAAAAGATATCATTCATAAAGACTTCATCATCATAATTTGGGGCATAAATATTCAGAAACATCCATGAATCTGAATAAATTTTACAATGTGCCATTACAAATCTTCCACATTGATTGGTTAATGTCTATTCTGTTATTATTGGTACACTTTTATTAATTAAAATAACTATAACTCTTGCTTTTGATCCAAATGTAGATGATAATGCTTGTCCCACCCAATCTTTTTTTTCATCTTGCATGTTCCAATTTGGTAAGATGTGTTTCTTGAACAAAGATTATATCTGCTTTAATTTTTTTTAGGTGTGCCAAGACCCATTTTCTTTCCACTTCACCATTAATTCTGTTCACATTAAGATGAATACATTTTACTGTTCTATCCATATTCTTCTTCAAAACAATTTTTTTTAACAGTAAAATTTCTTTGACTTTAAGTAATATTGATTCTTTCCCCTTTAAGAAAAACACACAATGTTCCTGTACTGATGGTGAAGTATACATAGAGCTTCGAAAACTAGTGGAAACAGCTCGCAGAATCTCTTGAGGAAGAAGAACTCTCCCTTTGGCACCATTTTTTTTTAAATAGTCCTCACCAGGTGCCATTACACCAGAGTCTCAACCTTCTACCACTTTTACCAGATTTTCTTTCTCTTTATTAAGCTCTCTGTGAACATTTCTATGTGCTTTATTTTTAAACAATAAATACAAGATGGTTTAATAAAAATAAAGAAAAACATTTACTTAGTTCCATTATAAATATTTTCACAATCTTCTTTCTTAGCAAGCTTAATCTTTTTTTATAAACTTCGCAGAAAGTCTTGCACCTCGTTCCTAGTCATAAAAAATTTCCAGTTCCCTTCCACTACTCCAGTCCTCAAATTCGCAGGATGTGCCATTGAGTATTTCAAGTTTTTAGCACATAGTTGTCTTTTCACATCGTCAAATTCTTTTCTTTGTTTAATCAAGGTTTTGCTAAAATTTTGGAAAAATAATGTTTTCATGATCAACCTTGGGCGGGCCATTATTTTGCTTAGGGTAACTGTATGCCTGCTCCCAGAATTGTTTCCCATTTTGGGTGGCTTAATAGTTTCACCAGAACTGGTCTTGGTCTCTGATCACTAGCTCTTCTGAGGCCAAGTGAGCTCTCTTGATATGAATTTTTTCTCCAAACTTGACTTCTCCCAACATTTGTGGGATACATTTTTGAAAAAAAGTTCACTGGGTCTCTTCCCTCAATTCCTTCCTTCAGTCCAATGATTTGGACATTATTCTATCGACTAAAGTACTCCATATGGTCAATTTTGTCCAGCAGTCCTTGTTTATCTAACTCCTGTTTTTTTAGTTTATTTTTCCAAAGCCTCACGTTTTTACTGCATTTTCGTCAGTTTGATCCATTCTTTCCATCAGGTCCTCAACAATGTCTTCTATTTTGGTCATTTTCTCCATTATATCTCTCATCACCACATCAACACCTATGTCAAATTCTCCATTTTTTTCTGGATGATGCTCAATCCTTGATCTGACACCCCAGTTTTACCTGGTTCTGCCACTGCCATCACCATTTTTGCACCACTCCCTTTTGGGCCTTCGCTCAATGTTCCTGGTTGAATAGAAGCTTCTTCAGTCTTTGTTCTTGGCTCCCCTGATGAAAGAAAATCTTGATTTTTCAGGTTTTGACCATCTGTTTAATACTTTACACGGAGAGCTCAACCAAAACGTGTCTGAGTTCTTCGCATGGCCACGCCACCTCCCTCCCCTACCACTCCAGAGAGTTGTTGTTGTTGATCGTGAGAATTTTGTCTCCTGTTTCCTGTCAACATACACAACGCTTTGATTCTCTCAGAATCTGTATTGCCAGAATTGTTCTGCAGCCATTAATTTCTGAATCGTGGATTCTGGGAGCCAAGGACTACACTTTGCTCATTCACATTTCACACTAAGTCACATCTCCACTGCAACAGCTGTGTGTCAATATTATGAGATTCACAGAAGTACAGAAAATGCACAGGTCTTAAAAAAAGTGAGAATGTATTATTTGTATCAGTCTGGGACACCATGTTATCTACACTACAATCAGGAAAGAACATTTTAAATCTATATGAGGAACAAGTAGGTTGCGAGGGAAAAGATAAATCCACCATGGACATTGTAGGAATTTATGTGTGGAATCAGGAAAAGTGGCCAAGGTCCTTAATAAATGCATCCATTTGGTATTTACCAAGGAGAAGGACATAGATAGTGGTGAAATTGAGGAGAGGTATGTTAATATTAAGAAGGCGGGGACATTGTTGGCATTGAGAAACATTAGGGTGGCTAAACCTCCAGGGCTTTATGGAACTTATCCCAGCATGCTTGGAGGTATGGTAGGAGATTGCTAAGGGATATTTAATAGGGATATTAGGGATATTATAATAGGGATATTTATATTGTTTTAGCACAAGTGAGATCTTAGAAGTCTGGAGAAGGACTGGTGTTGTTCCTTTCTTTAAGAATGTCACATGGGCAAACTAAGAAATTACAGGCAGGTGAGCCTTGCATTAGGTAAAGCATGGACCTATGAGTAAAACTCAATGTCTCACAAATATGATTGAACCTTTTGAGAAAGCGATGAAGATTATTGATGAGGGAAGGGCAATAGATGTTGAGTATGGTCTTTGGTGAAGTATTTAACAAGGTCTCTCATTGTAGTTTGATCCAAAATATTCAGTGACATGAGATCCACCATGAATTGAGATGCTGAATCCAAAATAACTTGGTCCTTGACTAGAGGGTAGTGATAGAGTGCTGTTTTTGTGAATGAGAGATCTGTGAGCGCTGGTGTTCTGCAGTGATCGGTGCTGGTACCTCTAGGATATTTTCATGAATTGGATGAAAATATCAGTGGTTTGATTTGAAGGTTTCCAGATGACAAAAAAAAAACTAGTTGAGTTGTTAATAGTGAGGCATTGTTGATATTGGAGAAATAGCACATACAGTAGTGTGTAGAGTGAACAAGTGAGAGATGTATTTTGGGAGATCAAATGTGAGAGGAAAGTATATAGTAAATGGAGAGATCCTTTAAAAGCCTGAGGAGGAATATTGGTGTGAAAGTTTATAGATCCTTAAAAGTAGCCATAAGGTGGTGAAGAACCACAGAACCATAGTATGTTACAGCATGGAAATCAGGCCATTTGGCCATTCTAGTCCATGCCAACTACCATTTCACTTGTCCCACTGATCTGCTCCTATTCCCTAACCCTCCAGACCTCTCCCATCTATATATATATATATATATATATATATATATATATATATATATATATCCAAGTTTTATTCTTAAAACTTAAGATCAAGCCCTCATTCACCACATCAGATATCAGCTTATTCCACACTTCCACCACTCTCTGAGTGAAGAACTTTCCCCTTATGTTTCCTCTAAACCTTTCCCCTTTCAGCTTAAATCTATGACCTCTCGCAGTTATCTCCCCAATCTAAGTAGAAAAAAGACTACTTAAATCCACACTCTCTATACCCATTCAAATCTCCCCTCATTCTTCTTGGCTCCAAGGAATAAACTCCTAATGTTTAATATTTCCCTGTAACTCAACTCCTGAAGACCTGGCAACATCCTAGTACATCTTTTTGGACCCTTTCAGAGTGTATGGCAGGTTGGTTTAGTCAATCAGGGCATTTAATATAAAAGTTGGCAAGTCACATTTTGTATCTATATTGGAGTATTATGTGCAGATCTGGTCACTGCACAGTAAGAAGAATGTGGAAGCTTTGAAGAACAAACAGAAGATGTTCATCAGTGTGTTGCTTGGATTGGGGTTCATTCACTACAAGATGAAGTTGCATCAAAGGATGACGCAATGCAAGTGTAAAAAAAAAATTACGAGTTGATTAGATGAGGTAGAAAGTTGGAGATTTTCCCAGGGTGCAAATATTAGAGGGCATAGATTTAAGGGTGAAAGTTTAAAGTTTGTGAGACAAGTTTGTTTTTACACCAGAAGCGTTAGGTGTATGAAATGTACGGCCAAGGGAGAAGGGAGAAACAGATATGACAGTGACATTTATATTGAACACATGAAATGGAGGAAATAAAGGGATATGAACCATGTGCAGAAATTAGTTTAGCATTGTGGTCAGTATAAACTTGATTGGACTGAAAGTTCTCTTCTTGTAAGGTACTGTCCTATGTTCTATGTAAGGAGTGCTCCAGATGCACAACCGAGCCAACTGGAGGCAACAATCAATGCTGGAGGAAGAGCAACATATAGCTTGAAACCCAAGGGACAAAAGGCACAGCCTGATTATCAGAAGGGACAAGAACAGTATAAAAAAGCACAGAAATGCTGGCAGAACTCAGCCAGTCTTGCAGTGTCCACAGGAGGTAAAGATATATTACTGACGTTTCAGGCCTTCTTTGAGGTATAAAGCAAAAGGCAGGCAAGCATTTTAATTAAAGACTAGAGATTAAGGGGAAAGAATGGGAAGGGGAGGAGTCCACACCTAAGAGATTTGATATGATGAGGAAAGGTGAGAATTGATTTTGTCTTTGTGAAAGGAGACAGAGAGAAATGGAAAGAGAGAGAGAGAGAGAGACAGAGCAGGAGAAAAGGTGACAGGAGGAACAAGATAGGTGGTGGAGGGGCAGGTGTGGTGTAATGGAAATGGGAGAAGTTAATGAAGCAGAAGAATGTGGAAGGCTGCCAAAAGAATCAATCGTCAGCCTCATCTCTCAGCAGCGTGTGGAAGATGGAGACAAGGTGTGTCTGAACTGCCAGGGATTGTACCATGGAAAGATACTTTTCACAAAAGGTCTGCTGTTTCATTGTCCTAATTGTGATTCAAGTAGCATCTTCACACACTTCAATCCCTAACAACATCATCAACAATTAGCCAAGAAAGATCAGGTGATGACGCAGAATTGGATCAGCCCATCCTGTATATATCCATCTGCAGAGAATATAATTATTTAATACTCTAATCCTGCAACTTAAATGGTTTTCTACATAATATCTGTCTTTCCTAAAGAATGTCACCTAATTTGAATAATTATGACCTCTTTAATTTTGAAGATTGAGGCTATAGCCAAAAGGTGTCAAGTCCTCATTGATTTGGCAGCTGAGAGTAATGGACATCAAAACACCTTGATTTGATTGGAATTCAATGAGCATGTTGGTGAACTGAGAGGCTAATCTTTTGATGTTTTAGTTCTACATCAATATCTACTCTATGACTGTAGTCTGGTTGCCACTTTCTGTGATTTGGACTTATTAATTTAGCTGTAAAGTGTGGCCCCATAATAACCTGACTGTTGGGGTCCATAAAATGTCATCGCAAGAAAAAATGAGGTTGTGCCAAATCGTGCTATATACACTGCAACCGTGTCTGCCTGTCCCACATCAGACTTGTCAGCCACAAACGAGCCTGGAGCTGACGTGGACATTTACCCCCTCCATAAATCTTCGTCTGCGAAGCCAAGCCAAAGAAAGAAGACAGGGTTAGAGAAATGAGGGCATTTTGACAATTGTGACAGATTACCAGAGGCAGAAATTTGTGGCGTCTCCGAGCGGCACTGACACATTGATGGGGCTGGGACGGGACCCGCTGTGGGTGGGTGGGGAAGGAATGGGGAACCCGAATCCACCAGAGTTTGGGGAGGGGGAGGGGGAGATAGAGAAACCTGCCACGATAACTCCTGGCTGATTTTGTATCCTTGTCAGTTGAACCTGAATTGCATTGCACAAACCTACACTCTGTCATGTTTGGATGTTTGGAGTTTATTGTAACTTCGGTCTCCGAACGCCCTTCATTTCCAGTATTTTGCTCTCACTTAGATTGTCTCTGGAAAGTTTATAGTCACAGTGTTGTCTTTAAAATGTTGCATGATTTCCTCACCATGAATAATATTTGTTTGATCTGCTGTGTATGCACGTCTTCTTGCAAAAACAAGATAAACATTACTTACCTTAATCATTAAGACGTGCCTCTTCAAATTACCCAATGTCCCACTTTTGGTGGATGCACCATAGATTGGCCATTCCTGGTACTGCATCTTTTAAAATGGGGTGGCTTAACATCCAATCTCAAAAAAAAGAATGTGAACGTTAAGCGGCACATATCTTGTATACATCAATGTCCAATGACTCACTGTGCTATATAATTCATAGTGTAAAATTGGGGTTTCACTGTATTTGTTATTGTCACATTTATCAAGATACAGTGAAAATATTTCTTCTCCATATTGTGCAAAGGCTACTATGTTCTGGCAAGACATAATAAAAAAGGAAGAAAAAGTCCTTTCAAAGGTAATGAGTAGTCGAGGATCACACCACCTCCCCTGATGCAGTCATCCCCGCCACCACCATAGCCACGACTGCTGCTTGATCCCATTGTTCCTGCATGTTGTACAGCACCCAGGGGCTTGCAGACACTGGGGTTGAGCCCGCTCACCATTATACCTCTTCAACTCTCGGTCCTAACTCCAGGTGGGAAAGCTGGCACACCTGCGGGAAGCACTCAGCCACCTTATCCAGCTGTCTTTCTTCTACCAAATTCAGCGGCCTTCACTCCATTAACAACCCTGGTGGGAAGGACAGAAGCAGCAACATTCCTTTGACTCGGCCCTGGATGACCTGGTGCATGCCATTTGATTTTTTTTTTAAAGACATGCATCACAGTAATATGAACATCTGGCTCATGAACCTGTGCCCCCCAAATACATCAATTCAGCTACAAACACTGTGCATTTTTGAAGAGTGGCAGCTCCCGGAGGAAACACTTTCAGTCACAAGGAGAACATACAGTGCTGTTTACAGACAGTGCTGGATTCAAACCTGGATCGCTGGCACTGTAATAACGTTGCACTAACCACTAGGCTAATCGTGTCACCCCTTCTCCTATTAGCTCCTCTTAAGTGGCTGCCAAAAGATCACTTTAAATTACATTGAAGATAGGATTTGTTCTGTGCATTGTATTCATATGTCTTCTCATAGGTACTTGCCATTTAAAATTAGGATACATTCAGAGCACAAATTCATTATCTTTTTAAACTTGTCGTTCAGTGGCAAGCACAAATTGTTTATCCCATGCTGCAAGTTCTTGCCAATTTTTTTTATTCAGTAAGAATATAAGATGATTCTTTGTGCTTCAAGAGAAATGTGTGCAGTCAAGCCCTTGTTTTGGGAGAATCCAGCACACTGAATTTCCCACATTGACTCAGAATGTGTTTAGGAACTTGTTTCACTCAGAATTTTTTCCAAACGTAGGTAACCCTTACCCCCATCTGATTTTACTTTTTCCATCTTTTTTTACCTCCTCCTGTACACCCCCCTTCTAATTTTCTCCCCCCCCCCCACCTGCCAACTCCTTCCCAATGGTCTCTTCCTCTACCTGTATCTCCGCCTCTTACACTTTCTGTCTATGCTCTATTATGTCTGGGACTCTCCCCAGCTTAATTCCCCCTTTATGTATGTATTTCACCTTCTTTATTTTAGTCTTGATAAAGGCTCTCAACCCAAATTCTACCCATGGATGCTGTCTGACCTGTTGAGTTACCCCCCCCCCCCCACCCCCCCCACCCCCCCAACAGCTCTTTGTTTGCTCAAGGTTCCACCATGTGTGTTTTTCTAACTGAGAATTTGTTCCATTTACATCCACAACTTCAAACCAGCCTCAGGGTCAGTCTAATTCTGCTTAATTCTGTAAAACCACAAAATCAGCTGGAAAATCTATAATGCAAAGTATTTCTTCAGACCTCTCTCTGCTTAAAAATAAAATTAAACCCAAAGTGCATTTTGTAAACAACTCCACTACAACAGACGTGGATTTTACTTCAGTGTCTGATCAATAGAGAGGAAAGGTCACCACTGTTGTACTGATTTGTGTCCTGCCGAATATGTCTGATGGTTCTATGTCTCAATTGGAGGAAGAACTGAAAGGGGAAGGTTATTGCTTTCAGAGCAGATTAGAAATCACTTAGAGGGAATAAAGTGTCAATGTCCATTATCATTTCTGGCAGACAAAAATGTTTTTTTGCTGTGATTTAATCACTGTAGAGTATCAAAATTATTTATAGATGAAGCTATAGGAATGCAGAGTCAGTGGTTGTCCATTTAGTCCCTTGAATGTGTTCTGCTATTCCCTGATTTGCTTTCCATGCTTTTGTTCAATATCTTTTGACATGCTTAGTTAACAAACAAAAAAAAATCATTTGAGCCTGGTGTTGATCATTATAAGTCATCATTCTAAATCCATAGCCTTTGTAATATGTTTTCTGAGCCAAAAAAAATCATAATTCCATTTGACATGGACCTAGTACTTTGCTTTTAATAACAATGGATATTTTTTTCAAATGATTTGCTTCCTGAAGGAAAAATGGGGATATGATAAACTTCAAACAGAACACAGCGATAATTTCTGATTTGCTGTATCACGTAGGAAAATGGAGAATTAAATGGACTTTTATTGAATTAGCATGTTTAATTGCATAATGATACTGACACATCGTGTGAGTTTAGCTGAGCTAAAAATGTTTTGCTTACGATTTTTGTTCGTACTCAGCATCTGGTGCCTCCATGATCAGTGTCAAATAGTTGGCCAATGTTGAAGGATTCCAGTTGCCCTGATACTGATTTTCCATGGTCACAGTGCCCTGGTGAAACCATTCACCTTGTTTGTCACTGACTGAACCAGGATCAACAGGGAAGAAGTCCAAGCATGAACGCTGAAAATTAATTATCAATGACATTTTGCATTTCATGGTTTTGTATGCTTGAAGTAGATTTAAAATATGACAGGACATCACAAAAATAGATTATATCTAAAATAGGGTATGTGATAGGAAGATTTTAAGGTGATTTTTATGATCAGCAGGGCAAAATCAATAAAATACACCCAAAAGTGTTCGGGAAGAAGAAAAATCTTCATTGTCCAGATTAATTTGCTTAGTGTTCATACAAATATTATTTTCTAAGCACAAAAAAATCAATAATTTTCAATTACATTCAGGCTAATTCAGGAGTCTGTAATTTCTTGTGCCAATGGAAGAAACAGTATGGTGTAAGGTAGGTGGCTGGTAAATTCAGATCACTTGATTGCCAGTAGAGACACAGGCCAATATACTGAAAGCTAGCAAAGCCCATATCGTCGACTGTGCCCCAAATCAAATAAATCATTATTGTGTTTCCATTACTCCCCCTATTTGCATTATTTTGATGAAACTGTGAGACTGTTTTAAAAAAAAATAGTTCAGAGAAATAAAGCAAGTTTATACAATAAAATGTAATGTTACTTTTAAATTTATGACTGCCAATGGAAATAGTAAACAGATTTTCAAAAGTCAATACACAAAAGTGCTGGAGAAATTCAACAGGTCGAGCAGCATCAATAGGAAGCAAAGGGTAACCAACATTTCTGCCATGAGGCCTTCATCAAAGTATGAGCAAAAAGCAGATAGGGGCCAGAATTAAAAAAAAATCAAAGTCAATTTCTATTAACTGGATTTATTTATGGATGATGGACCGTGTGTATTGTGATAAATTTATTTTTGGCTGTATTAATAAAACATAACCATTTCAAATGGGATCATAGAATAAAGACATTTAAAATATTATGTCTAAAATGCAACTCAATTACAAGTACATTGCATCACTGATAATGCAAATGATTTTGACGAGAATCAAGAGATGAATCACAAATGTGAACACAATGTGTGTCAGTGATGCCCAAAGCGGAAACTTTCTGCGTAGTTAGTTCAACCCTCGGCTATTTCTGCTAAGGGATGAAAATCAAAATTTTCAGGGTTTATTCATAATTATATCTTTTACTTCTGGATCTGATTCTGATTAATTGGCATGGTAATTTGCGTGACTTGTTTCTTAAACTAAATATGATGTAATGATAAAACATTCTATTAAGTCAGTTTATTTCTTTTTCGTTGAATCCAACTATTAATGTTTTCTGTGATTTATGTTCTTTTCTCAAGATTTGTCTATCCTTAGTTTTATGACATCATTAATGCTATTTATATCCTGGAGTACTCACATTAGGGCTAAAGAATGTATCCATAGGGTCTTTGTTGTCCATTGCTTATTTTCTCATCATGGTCATCTGTGACTTCACACCCCCTTGAGAATTTTTTCATCAGTATACTAACACAAAAGCAGTGCGAGTATAAGACAGCTTTAATAAACTAATATGTACACTAAGAGGTCTTGTCTCTCTGCAAGACAAACCTGGAAGGTTGGACTGTAGCTCTGGACTGCATTATAGACAAGGTCACCGGGATGACCCCTGGCGACCTAGTGGTGTAATTACATATCACCACAATCAGTATTTCCTGTTTCCTTGTTCCAAATCTTGTATTTGTAAAATTTCAGATATCTGTATTCTGCTCTATTCTTTCTCCCGTAAGTTATTCTTCAACAGTTCTATTAAGTGGATTAATGGATTTAGTGGTACAGTCAAGCATCATTTTGATATATGTAAAAAATTTAAAGATTCTGAATACTTCACCATAATAGGAATGATCTTAGTTAAATACTTCAGCCTTCTACTATTTTGCATGAATTTGATCTAGAAACTAGACTAACCTACATAACAAAACAACCTTCAACTGCATCAAAGGCGTGATTCTTTCTTGCTTAATTTCTCTGAGTTATAAAGGAAAATCAGAAAATATGAAGAGTCATTGAGTCAGGTAATATCCCTTAGAAAATGGCTACAAAATCAACACTCTACTACATTGCATTTACACCATAGATGGGAAACCAGTTCCAAGTGGCAACTAATAACAATTTGCACTGGATATCATATTGGTAAGGATGTTGCATGTACACTACCATGGACTGAAATCATAAAATAGATTATTATGAGTTTTTTTTGTGTAGTGGATAGAAATATGGAAAAAGAAACAACTAAACTGTTTCATGGGGTGGGAGGGAGCATAAACTTTGAGCAGAGTCCTAAGGGGGCCATAGCCTTAAAAAAAATGTTGAAAATGGTTGCTCACTGTGGGCAGATTGATATTACCAAGTGTGCATTGCTGAATTTCTGATGGTTGATGCTTAAAGCTCACAAGAAGGCCTTCTTCCCAATACTAAGTAAAATGATGGCAAGCACTGTGGGAAAAACTCCATAGAGTAGACAACATTTGTAGAGAGAGAGAGAGAGAGAAAGAAAGAACAGACCCAATCAGACTTATTTAAGGACTCTTAATTGCACATTATTTATTACTGAACATTTATTTTTAATGTATTACAGTCCATTTGTTTACATTTCCTGCTTTAGTATACATATCGTCCTTGTGTACTGTTTATAGTTACAGGTAATAGAAATAGAAATGGGAATGGCACAATTAGCGACCAGGACCAGGGTTCAAATCTCACACTGTCCATAAAGAGTTAGCCTGTTCCCGTGTCTGAGTGAATTTCCTCTGGGTGCTCCGGCTTCCTCCCACCATTCAAATTGTACCGTTGTTGTCGGTCATTTGGGTGTAATTGGCAGCATGAGCTCATGGGCCAAAAGGGCCTGTGACCATGCTGGATGTCAAAATTTTATTTTTTTTAAAATTCCCACAGGAAAAATGATCTCAGGGTTGTATGAGATATCATCTATTTTCTCTGACAATAAATTTGAATTTCAACTTTGATTTGATTTGCATTTGAGACTTAAAATTTCAGTCTATTCATCCATGTGATCATTAGAAATATCACCCTGAAACATTAATTCTGTTTTTCTTGACAGTTATACTGAGTATTTTAAGCCTTTGGAGTTTTTTGATTAGATTTCAGGCATCTTTGTTTTTTACAGCTACGTGCAGGATAGTTGCAGCTGGATTTATTCTGATTGTTGGCTTGAATATACACGGATTAGGAAGCGCACTCCAAAAAAAAATCTCTCAAGTTGCTAGTGCAAATGTAAGCTAATGTGCAATATCCTGAAGAATATTATCTTAATTTCAAGCTTTTGAATAAAACCTGTAGCTCCAAGATGCAAGTGCATTATCAGGCTCTCTTGAGTGTAGCGTTGGTCGGAAGATTGAACAGTTTATGCCTATTCACTGCTCAAGAGAGAGAGAACTCTTCGCAGCATAGCAACTCTCTGAACATCAGTGACGAGCAGGAGATTTACACATTATAATGTCTGCTATCACTGAGATTTGTTACCTTTTTAATGTCAGAACTACAACTTCAAGACCATTTTGTCAGTGGCTTGCATTGCTACTCCGGCCATGGTCTCTCATCCATTTTCTTCCTTCCTGGTTAAAGCTAGTGTTATTTGAGGACCATTATTGCATAAGAAAGTGCTTGATTTTTATTCCAAATGAGATGAGTACCTTAGAGAAGCTAATGGAGGGAGTGAATACCCTTCCCCTCATGTTACATGCTGCATATCATAGCTATGCCTTATCTATCTTTGAATGTATAGCGCACATTTATTCCATGATCTCTGTAAATGCAACACAAGGTTGTAATGAGAATGATTGAGAAATGCACTGCAAACTCATGTAATGAAATGAAACTACCATGTTGATTTACATCTATAGCTAAAAAAAATTCAAGTTGAGCATTTCACAGACTTTCATTAGTCTAGCTATTTATGCTGATGTACAATCTTTATAATGCCAAGAAATGCAAACCCACTACCTAAAATATAAAGGACTAATTATCAGCAATAGTCAATTCATGAAACTCTTAAAATTGATAAATTAGTGCTTTACCATGTTTCAGATTAGCAAGAGGACAGAATTAACTTTGCAAAGAAGACATTAAAAAACATTGCGTAGTGGCTTGGCAGCGCCATTATTGATCTAGATGGAACGTTGTGAAGGATAGAACTGCTCCACTCGATGAGTGGCAAACACTGATTGAACTAACACAAAGAGATGAACCTAATACTTTAAAAAAAAACTACAACAGCAGGCATGGTTTAAACATAGAGAAATTGAGTCACCATTTCACGTTAAAGACCTTTTGTCTCATTGCGCATATCTAATTGCCCTTGAAATGAAGGCAGTGAAATGCCCTTTTGAATCACTGTAAACTTTATAGTGAAGGTACATCACAGAACTGTTTAGATCTCATAACAAAGAAGGATCAGTGATATGTTTCCATGTCAGAGATGTTGGGGAACCTACAGGTTGGTGGGGGTGTGGGGGGGGGGGGGTATGTCATTGTTGTAGAAGTCATAGATTTACAAGATGCTATCAGAGTAACTGAACAGGTAATTGCAGTGCTTTCTGTAGATCACACACGTCAAACTCAGGCCCGCGGGCCAAATTTGGCCCATGATATAATTATATTTGGCCCGCAAGATCATATCAAATATGTATTCGAGCTGGCCCGCTGGCCGCCGCGCCAGTATAGCGCATGCACAGCTAATACTACAAATCCCAGAATGCTTTGCAAATGTGTTGGCGCCGGCCCGTCAGCCCACTAATTGCCTCCACCTCCTCTCTTTACTTTCATTAACATCTGCGACCTGTCGCCCAACTCACATGTAATAAACCCCTTACGAAAAATGGCCAAACCAAAGACAGAAAACAGGACCTTTCAAGACAGGTGGGAGGCAAACTATATGTTCATCATTTTAAAAGACAAACCTGTTTGTCTTGTGTGTGGAGCCAGCGTGTCTGTAGTTAAAGAATATAACATACGACGACACTATGAAACGAAACACCAGGACAGGTATAAGGATCTGAACGAGAAGGAAAAGCTCCAGAAGGTGGAGGACATGAAAAGAAGTCTGGTTTTACAGCAAACTTTATTTTATATTTTATTTCTCATTTGTTAATGCTTCTTCTGGAAAGAGTTTAACCAAAGCTATTATTAAACATTTATTTTAATAATAAAAAGTTTAACATTACATATGTTGAAAGAAGAGAAAACATGCAGATGTTGTTGAAAATTTTCAATAAATATTTAGTTCGGCCCTCGACTTAGTCCAACTTTTTAATTTTGGCCCTCTGAGAATTTGTGTTTGACACCCCTTCTGTCGATGGTGCGCCTGTGGGTGGAGGCAATGAATGCCAATCAAGGGGACTCTCTTACCTTGGATGAATTTGATTGAGAGTTATTACATTTTCTGCTGTTATTTCAGATTTCCAGCATCTGGAAGATTTTCTTGATTTTCAATGACAATAGAAGTTGGCCTTATTAGTACCACTCAGATCCTGAAAATGAATTATAAAAGCTTTCCACACAATTGTCAGAACCATAACTGGAAAGTTGCTGGTTGTTATTGTAACATACACATGATTACTTGGCTCTGCAGTGCTTGAGTGCCAGGTGACACACAAACTATTCTGCACATATAGCAAGAAATATCTGCACCCATTCTTTTTAGCAACCCATCCAGCCATTGTCAAATCCAGTTTGCTACTTCACCATGAATACTGAGCGACTGAATCTCCTTGACTAACCTCCCATGTGGCACCTTGTCAAAGGCCTTACTGAAGTCTATGTTGACAATATCCACAGCATTTCCTTCATCAACTTTCCTGGTAACGAAAAACTCTATTGGTTAAATACGACCTCGCATGCACAAAGCCACGTTGACACTTACTGAATCAGTCCCTGGCTATCCAAATACTTGTATATCCAATCTCTTAGAAAACCTTCCAACAATTTACCTACTACTGATGTCAGGCTCACTGACCTACAATTTCCCAGGTAACTTTTGGAGCCTTTTTAAAAAATGGAATAACATGAGCTCCGTCCAATTCTCCAGCACCACACCCATGGCTAAGGGCATTTTAAATATTTCTGCCAGAGCCCCTGCAATTTCTACACTAGCCTCTATCAAGGTTAAGTCCTAGGAATTTATCCACACTTATTGGCTTTAAATCTGCAAGCACCACCTCCTCTTTAATCTCTATAAATTGCATGAGATCACTGCTTTTTTTCCTTGCTTCCGTCCACTCTGTGCCAGTTTCATGCAAAAAAAAATTAAGATTGCCCCATTGCTTTTGTCTCTATACATAGTCAACCACTCTGATCTTCAAGAGAACCAAATGTGTTACTTACTATCCTTTTGCTCTTAATCTATCTGTAGAAACCCTAAGATTTTTCCTTTCACATTGTCGGCCAAAGCAACATCACATCTTCTTTTAGCCTCCTGATTTCTTTCTTGAGGTTTTTCTTGCACTTTTGTTCTCCTCAAGTACCTTATTTAGTCCATGTTGCCTATACCTGTTCTACAATTCTCTTCTTCCAAATCAATATCCCTCAAAAACCAAGGTTTCCTTTGCCTGTTAACCTGGCCTTTAATCCTGACAGGAACATACAAACTCTTGTACTCTCAAAATTTTACCTTTGAAGGTCTTCCACTTACCTCACACATCTTTGTTAGAAAACAACTTCCCCCAATCTACACATTCTCGATGCTTTCTCATTTCCCAAATATTGGTCTTTCTCCAATTTAGAATCTCAACCCAAGGCCCACACTGTTATGTCTCTTACTTGGGAGGCTTCATAAATACTTAGAGAGCAAGATTCAAATAACAAAAGAGACTTGACTTACTGATGCATTTCACCATCTTTGAAACTGCACATACACACGCGCGTACACACACACACACACACACACACACACACACACACACACACACACACACACACACACACACACACACACACACACACACACACACACACACACACACACACACACACACACTCTATACATTGTCCCCACAATGGTGCACTACAGTGAGAAGGGTGTATTCTTACACAGTTTAAAAATAGTTTACGTTAACCTGACAATCACAGACCTATCCTTCGCCATTAACCTTTGTGGCTTTAATGCAATCTTCATTTAGATCTTCTGGTTCTAGGCTCTGTCACTAACAGTTTCTCTCAAGTTACTCTGTCTATACCCCCTTTATCCCTATAATTTTTAAAATTTCTGTTGTATTTCCTCACAACTTCCTTTTTGATATGGAGAACTATCCCAGTTTATTCAGCCTATTTGCATAACTAAAGTCCTTCAGTCCGGAATCACTTGAATTAAATCCCTCATATATTTTTTTCCAAAGCCTTTAACTCATTCCTAGTTTGGAGACCAGCAGGACACAGAACCCTGTTATAGCTCAACAGGATTTTATTTTTGCTCCTCTACCTTTTTATAAAGTTCAACATCCCACTTTTATAACCTGCTGCATCACCTTCAGCAAATTATCCTCATCACATGTACCTCAGATCTCTAATTCCTGGTCTACTTCTAAAATTATGTTCCAGCTAAAATTGCATCTTTTGTATTCTCTATTACAAAATATGACTTTGTAGTGGCGGCTGCTCTGCTTACTGAATGATTTCACAACCAGACAGATTGAGTTCAATGAGCAAAACTCGTTTATTGAGGTCTGCCTGGCTGGTCTTGTGCTCCCAGCCCAGACCTGGCTGAGAACCGCGCCGGGGGCCTGATATCGCCAGGGCGTCAAGTGGGCCGCAGAGCACGGGCTTCTGAGCCTGGTGCCGAGGTCGGGGAGAAACCCCCAACGGCCCCATTTTGGCCGGCTGCCCCGCCGCGTGCGTGACACGTGGGGCCAGTTCGCCTGCCTAATGGCATGCCGCCACACAGCCCCCCCCACCCCCAGAACTGACGCCAATGTCCTTTTTCGCAGGGCGGCCTTGCTTCTTGGGTTGAGTCGCGACCACTGGCTCAATGGGGTTGAGGTGTGCTGGCTTTAATTTGTGCACACTAAACAGTTCCCTCTTACCACCGATGTTCAGTGTGAAGGTGGATCCTGAAAGCTGGATGACTCTGTATGGCCCTTCATATGGTCTTTGAAGGGATGCTGTGGAAGGGCCTCACCTGATAAAAATATACTCCGCAGAATACAGCTCACTGGGGACATAAAAGGCCCGTGTGCCATGACTGGGTGGTGGTGGGGGTGTGAAGGAGTCCAACGGGGCCCGGAGGTGGGGAAGTAAACCATATGATGACTGTTGTGGGTTGTGAGGTGCATTGATAAACTCACCGGGTTGGGCTAGCGGTGCACCGTAGACCAGCTCAGCTGATGACGCCTTCAGTCTGCTCAGGAGTACCCAAGGCAGCTCATCCACCCAGTCGGGGCCGGTGAGGTGGGCCAGAAGTTCTGACTTAAGGTGGCGGTGCAATCGCTCGACCAGTCCATTGGCCTGTGGGTGATAGGCCATTGTGTGATGCAGCTCGATTCCCAGTCTATTGGCAAGCTGTGCCCAGAGCGTGGAGGTGAACTGTGTGCCACGGCCACTGGTGAGGTGGGTTGGGACGCCGAACCGGGCAACCCAACCAATCAAAAGAGGTTGGGAGCAGGAATCCGTGGAGGCATCAGGATTGCCTTGGGCCAACGAATGGTGCGGTCTACTACCGTGAAAAGGTAATGGTTACCTCGGGAAACGGGTAAGTGGCCAACAATGTCCACATGTATGTGGCTGAACAAAGCACATTATGTGTTCAAAATTCTGCACGGGTTCTGGCCCAGTCCACAATCTGCTTTCGAAGCCCGTGCCAGACGAACCATTCTGCCACCATACGAACCGTGGATCTGATGGAAGGGTGGGAAATCTCATGGATATGGTGGAAGACTTCTCTGTGCCACTGCTGTGGATCCACTGGTCGCGGGGTGCTCATGGAGACATCACACAAGACCATAACATAACCGAGAGGAGTCAGGAGGTCCTGGAACCGCAGGCCCATGATGGCAGTTCTGAAGGCCTGCATCTACTCGTCGGACTTCTGATCCTGGGCAAGCTGGTCGTGGTTTAGGCCGGGTGTCAGTGAGCAAATGGCTGGTCAGGAGAGTGCGACGGCAACCATGTTGTCTTTCCCCTCCTTGTGCCGAATGTCAGTGGTGAACTCCGACACAAAGTACAGGTGACACTGTTGTTGGGCCGACCAGGGATCTCTAGCCATAGCGAGCGCCTGAGTGAGGGGTTTGTTGTCGGTAAAAATGGTGAAAGGCCTCCCCTCCAAGAAATAGTGAAAATGACGCACATCAAGGTACATACCCAGCAACTCACGGTCGAAAGCACTATACTTGCGCTCTGGCGAATGAAGAAGTCAGCTAAAGAATGCCAGTGGTTTCCACTGTCCATCAACCTGCTGCTCCAGGATTGCACCGACGGCGGTGGTAGAGGCATCGGCGGAGAGCGCCATGTGAAGGTCAGTGCGTGGGTGGATGAGCAGGGTAGCCTTCACGAGGGCAACTTTCGTTGGCCTCTGGAGACCAGGCAAGTGTTTTGTCCTTGGCTGTGATGAGGGCGAAGAGCGGCTGCATGATGCATGCAGCACCTGAAATGAATCAGTTATAGAAGTTGACAATACCTACGAACTCTTGTAGCCCCTTGAGGTTGTCCGGGTGTGGAAACTCTCTGATTACAGCGAACTTCATAGCAGCTAGTGTAGCTCCTTTTGGTCATGATGGTATGGGCCAGGAAATGCATGGACTCTTTCCCAAAATGACATTTGGCCAGGTTGATCGTTAGGCTGAAGTCAGCCAGTCGGGAGAAGAGGGTGTGCAGGTGAGACTTGTGTTGTGCCTGGTCTCTGCTGGCGACAAGAATGTCGTCCAGATAAATGAACACGAAATTCAAATCCACGCCCACCATATCCATGAGGCGCTGGAAGGTCTGGGCGGCATTCTTGAGCCCGAAAGTCATGCATAGAAATTCAAACAAGCCGAAGGGGGTGATGATGGCTGTTTTGGGGATGTACTCGGGGTGCACCGGGATTTGATGATACACCAGGTCGACCTTGGAGAACACCCTCGTGCCATGCAGGTTGGCTGTAAAGTCCTAAATGTGAGGGATGGGGTAACAGTCAGGTATTGTTGCATCGTTAAGATGTCGATAATCTCCGCAGGGGTGCCAGCCACCGGAGGCTTTCGGGACTAGGTGGAGCGGTGAGGACCAAGGACTGTCAAAGCGTCGAATGATCTGCAGATGCGAGAACTCCTCTCTTGCTAACTGGAGCTTATCCAGCGGGAGCCAGCGTGCTTTGGCATGGACCGGCGGGCCTTGGGTGGAGATATAATGAAATACCCCGTGGCGTGGTGAGGTAGTGGAGAACTGCGGCTTGAGGAGGGACGGGAACTTGTCCAGGATGCGCTGAAACTCATCCTTGGATGCGCTGACCGTGGCCATCTGCGACTGCTCTGTGCGGGAGGTGTTGAAACGAACTGATTGGAAGGTATGGGCATTGACAAGTTGCCTACCTCAGGAGTTAACCAGGAGTCTGTAGGCGAGGAGGAAGTCGACACACAGAATGGAGGTTGGGAGGAACGAAATGATGAACCTCCACAAGAACTTACGCTGGCTGATCTGGAAGTTCAGGGACTCGATGGCTGTGGCTGGAATGACGCTGATCTGGGCCCCAGTGTCGATGAGGAAGCGTTGGCCTCTGATTGCATCCCACAGGTAGAGAAGGCTGTTCTTGGCCAGCCGCCGCTGCCATTAACAGCGGCCGTCTTGCTTGTTTCCCTGGAACGAGCAGGGTTGACGACACTTCTGAGTCTTGGCTCCCCAGCGGTGGTGGAAGAAGCAGAGGCCTGAAGTGGATGGCCTGCTTCTGGCTATACTCTTTGAGCCCCCTGCAGGGGCCGAGTGTTCCTCTGCAGCGCTAGAGGAAGGCTTGGCATGGTCATGGCCGTGACTCGTAACTTGCTGGACTGCTGAGCCCTCCGGGAATTGTTCAAGCCGTAGCTCCTGAGCCTTTCGAGCGACCTTCCTAGGGTCATTGATGCTCTCCTGGGACATTAACGGATGGATGTCTTCGGGCATATGGTCGAGGAAGATGCGCTCGAAGAGTGGGCAGTTTGTATGTTCGCCCATGAGTCCGAGCATCTTATCCATCAACGCGATTGGAGTTCTGTCTCCCAAGGCATCGAGGTGCAGCATTCGAGTGGCATGCTGGCGCCTGGAGAGGCCGAGAGAGCCGGTGAGCACCCGCTTGATGGTCCCGAATTTGTCTTCCATGGGTAGGTGCTGAATGAGGTGCAGCGCTGGTTTTGCGGAGGCCTGGTCCAGGGCAGCACATGGTAAAACTTGGTCGTATCTGATGAAATCTGGCGGAGGTGAAACTGAGCCTCTGAGTAGCTGAACCAGGCCTCAGGCTCCTGAACTCAGAAGTCAGGAAGCTTGATGACTATAGCATTGATCGAAAAATTGTTCATATCGGGTTCAAAGGTGTTTGAACCTGTCGGGGGTCACCAATGTAGCGGCGACTACTCTGCTTACTGAATAACTTCACAGCCAAACGGGTTGAGTTCTGTGAGCAAAAACTCATTTATTGCCTGGCTGGTCTTGTGCTACCAGCCCGGATCTGGCGGAGAACCGCACCGGGGGCCCTGACGTTGCCGGGGCGTCACGTGGGCTGCAGAGCGCGGGCTTCTGAGGCTGCTACCGAGGTTGGGGAGAAACCCCCGAAGGTGCCATTTTGGGAGGCTGCCCCGTTGCGTGCATGGCCGGTTCGCCTGCCTAATGGCATGCCGCCACAACTTAGCATTTCTCAGCATAAAATTTCATCTGTTATTTATTTCATCAGCCTCTCCACATCTCCTTGAAGTCTATGACTGTTCTCCTCTCATTTAAGTCACATTAAATCTTTCCAATGAGTCATAAATTCATTGAGCTTCACTGAGTCCTTCAGCCCAACTCATCCATGGCAAACAAGGTGCATATCTACATTAATTCCATTTGCTGCATTTAGCCCATATTTCACTAAGCCTACCCTATCAATGTACCTGTACAAATTACGGATCCAGCAACCCAGGTTTGCATCTGACACTGTCCTAAATATGTTTGTACGTAGCTCCCTTGTCTGCATGGGTTTCCTTTGGGTGCTCCTGTTTTCTCCCACGTTCCCGAGACATATGGGATTAGTAGGTTCATTGGTTACGTGGGTGGTGCATGTCCAGGCCTGTAACAATGCTGTACCTCTCAGTCTAAAAAAAACTAAAACTACAAAACCTGCACCTCCTCTGGTAGCTCTATGTAGAAAAAATACCCCTCAGATCCTCCTTAAATCTTTCCCATCACACCTCAAAGCTGTACACTCTTGACTTATGCTCCCTTACTCAGAGAAAATATTATGACTATCTTTCTGTACCTCTCATAACTTTGTAATCCTCTAGAAGTTCATACCTCAGCTCCCTGCGTTCTAGAGAAAGCAATGCCAGTCTATCGAATTTCTCCTCCAGGCAATATTCTTGTGATAATTATCTATACCGTCTGAAGTTTAATCATATTTTTCCTAAATCATGGCAACAGGAAGCAAATCAGTACTCCAAGTGTGCAATAACCAATCATCTGTACAACAGTATCATGATGTCATAAATCCTCAGTTAATGAAGCCATGTAATTCAAAATGTCTTGAATTTCGTATGCATTCCAACCATGCAAAACATACCTGCAGTCATGAAGTGATAGAACTTAAAAAAAAACTTCAATGAATCTCTCAAATTTCAGTCACAAGTAGATAATAAATTGGTGTGTATTTTTCACAAAATTCCTGTGAACAGTTTATCTCTAACATTTCATACTGCTTTGTATACAGCAAAATTCACAGGGTATGGCTTTACAATGAAAAATCAGATCAATTAGCGGCAAGTAAGGGCCGCGTGAGAGCACATTCAGCATATTCAGGATCCTGATGTCTGCAGGGAAGAAGATAAGCTGTTGGTGTGGGTCTTCGCAGTCCTGAGCCATTTCTCATGGGAAGGTGGGGAAAGGAAGTGTATCCAGGCTACAATGGTTCCTTTGTTTTATTTACCACTTTTCCTGTGCAGTTAAATTCAAATTCAGATGGAGTCCATGGAGGAGATGGGAGTTTTCATTATGTTCTGATCTAGATTTAGTACCTTAAATTTTTTGGACATACAGCATGGTAACAGGCCATTTCAGCCCATGAGCAATGCTGTCTAATTTATACCCAATTAATCTACACCTCCAGTATGTTTTGAATGGCGAGAGGAAACTGGAGCCCCTGGGGAAAACCTATCCAAACATGGGAGAAAGTACAAACTCCTTACATACAAATTTGTACCCTGGTCCCAATCAATGACTCTGTAAAGGCATTGTGCTAACCGTGCCACTCCCGCCTTTTGTAGTTTCTTCCAATTTTGAGCAAAGCAGCTCCTGAACGACCCTGTGATCCATCTGGTTAGCATGCTTTTGATAGTGTGCTCGTAAAAGTTGTTGAATGATAGGGTGACCAGCTGAACTTCTTCACTCTCCAAACGATGCAAAGATATTGGTGAGCTTTCTTGCTCATTGCGTTGATGCACTTGTTTCTGAGAACATGAGCCGATCAACTCTTTTGACTTCAGTCCCAAGAATATGGGCTCAGTTTAGGTCTCTGCCCTCTCTCCTGAAGTCAGTGATAATCTTCTTTGGCTTACTGATGTTGAGAAAGAGGTTATTATCTTGGCACCATGCCCATTTCTTTCCTTTACTCTGGTGCAATGTTGTTTGATATGTTGTTATCAGCAAATGTGAAGATGAAGTTGGAACGGTATTAAGCTGCATAGTTGTGGCCGTAGAGGGAGTACAGTCGAGGACTGAAGACACATCCTTGAAGAATGCTGGTGTAGAGTAGGATGGTGGAGCCATTTTCACTGATTACAATCTGCTAGTTGCAGAGGTAAACTGGTTGACCGTTTTGAGTTTTGTGTGCCCGATGGAGATGTGGGGGGGCTGGTAGTCATGGTGGGGAGCTGGCTGATGGAGGACCTCAGTTTTCTTCAGGCTGACTTCCAGGCCAAACATTTTGGCAGTTTCCGCAAAGCAGGACGTCAAGCGCTGAAGTCAACCAGTTTACCTATCTCGGCTGCACCATTTCATCAGATGCAAGGATCGACAATGAGATAGACAACAGACTCGCCAAGGCAAATAGCGCCTTTGGAAGACTACACAAAAGAGTCTGGAAAAACAACCAACTGAAAAACCTCACAAAGATAAGCGTATACAGAGCCGTTGTCATACCCACACTCCTGTTCGGCTCCGAATCATGGGTCCTCTACCGGCACCACCTACGGCTCCTAGAACGCTTCCACCAGCGTTGTCTCCGCTCCATCCTCAACATCCATTGGAGCGCTCACACCCCTAACGTCGAGGTACTCGAGATGGCAGAGGTCGACAGCATCGAGTCCACGCTGCTGAAGATCCAGCTGCGCTGGATGGGTCACGTCTCCAGAATGGAGGACCATCGCCTTCCCAAGATCGTATTATATGGCGAGCTCTCCACTGGCCACCGTGACAGAGGTGCACCAAAGAAAAGGTACAAGGACTGCCTAAAGAAATCTCTTGGTGCCTGCCACATTGACCACCGCCAGTGGGCTGATAACGCCTCAAACCGTGCATCTTGGCGCCTCACAGTTTGGCGGGCAGCAGCCTCCTTTGAAGAAGACCGCAGAGCCCACCTCACTGACAAAAGGCAAAGGAGGAAAAACCCAACACCCAACCCCAACCAACCAATTTTCCCTTGCAACCGCTGCAATCGTGTCTGCCTGTCCCGCATCGGACTGGTCAGCCACAAACGAGCCTGCAGCTGACGTGGACTTTTTACCCCCTCCATAAATCTTCGTCCGCGAAGCCAAGCCAAAGAGTTGCAGAGGGGGCACAGATACCTAGATCTTAAGCTTTGGGAATGAGTTTGCTGAGGGCTATGGTATTGAAGGCTGAGACACAGTCCATGAGCAACAGTCTATTTTCAAGCCTATTCACTGTGATAATGCTGGCAATGAAGCGTTGACGACTGGCTGGAAAGAAATATATGGTTTACAGTTGTGTTCAACCACCAATTTTATCATTCCTGATCCTGGTTTCCTTGTCCCAAGTTTCATTGGTGTGAATAGCAGAATTTGTTTATGATTTCCTTGTAAAGGAAAAATGTGCATTGATTACTGTTCATTGATTGTGTTTCCTTGGGTAGCTGCAAAATGTAGGAGCATTTTTCTGAAGGCTCTCTGGCTTTCTTCTTCTGCTTCAGATCATCCTATTCCTCCAAGGCAAATTGTTTCAGTGAGTTATTATCCACCTGAGTTGGAATTTATGATATATCCTGTATGTTTCTGAAAAATTATAAAAAAGTCAAGATAATATTGATAAAGTTGCATAGATAAGATTGAGGAAGGTAAGTTGGGGAGACCTGAACTAGGAGATATAGCCTCAAGATCCAGGTCAGAGATGAGGAGGAACTGCTTTTCCCAGAGGCAGATGAATCTGTGGAATTCAGTGCCCATTGAAGTTTTGGAGGTGACCTCAATAACTATTTTTAAGACAAGATTGGGTTAATTTTTACATAATAAGGGATATGGGGAAAAGGCAGGTAGGTGGAGATGAGCCGATCATCAGATAAGCCATGATCTCATTGAATAGCGGAGCAGGCTTGACAGGCTGGATGACCTAATCCTGCTCCAATTTTTAATGTTCTTAAGGATGAAAGAAGGATAATATTGACAAGAAAATAATAGATTTGCATATGGTCTGTAATTAAAGAATATTTAAAAACTGAAAGCACAAAAAATGTCTCAGAGGGATGTTGATACCTCACGTGGACTTTAGACTGTGGAATTAGGACTTTGATACCTAATATGGTCATCACATTTGCATTCATAATTACTTCCGTATCAAATACATTAGGGCCGCATCTTTTAAGTCTCGCTCTGTGATGCATAAAGTGAAATGTTTGTTTAAAAAATTAATGTAAAGGCAAATTTCAGTATATCACGAGAATATATTTGGCAGTTTTAGACAATAGAGATCTAATATTGGTATCACTGGAGAATACATCTAGCAAATAAAAATAAAGAACCTAATGCTAATTAAGGCCTTCAATCGGCATGAAACAACTTACAGCGTTTTTTAGCGTACCTGCATTAGCAATGAACCGATAACCTTTAGTTTTCTTCAATTAAAAAAAACTTGACAATTAGCCAAGATGAGTAGGTCTCACTTCCCACAACTTCATAGGTTTATGGCAAGATGACAATTTTATTAAATGGATTTAATCGTGTCCAGGATAGAGTATCTATTTCTCTGGGCAGATTTAACAAATAGCTACTGTAAATCATCAGAAAAGAAAAGAAAAAACATAACATTGCACATAACTGCAGAATGTTTTAAAAAAAGACTGATTGCCAGAACTTTTCTGTGATGAGCAAATGACTTTGTTAAATTTTGCTTACAAATACCTGCAGCATGGGATATTGAAACAATAATGGCACAGCGGGAAAGTAACGTTTATAGAGACACTTTAATGCTGTAAGATGCCTGAAGGAAAGCTTATGTTATCAGAGAAGGTTATGAATTTACATTGTGATTGTCAAAGCTTCAGGTCATCCCAAGGCATGTTGCAGCTAATTAAGCATTCTGAAGAGCTCCTTCTCTGACAATGTGAGAAACACATCAGCCAACTTGCAACCACACAAGCAATGTAATAATAAGATGTAGAGATAATGGATACTATTGACAAGAATACTTGAGATCACTCTGGTGTTCTTCGAATGTTACCATGGGATCTTTTAGGTCCCCTTGAGATAGCTGACGTCCTCAATTTCCATCCCAAAGGGTAGCAATAACGATGCAAAAATGTATTTGTAATTTAAAATAATATCAGCAAGCTGGAGGAAGAGGGACAGGTTGACCAGAAAAAAAATCAAACTGATTAAATATGAAAAAAAATCTAGGATGATATTTGCAAATGTGCAAAGAAAGCAAGAAAAAAAATCAATATTAACTTCAACAGAAAAGAGGCAGTTCCCTCAAGCCATTAAATTCAGATTACCATACAAATATGTGTGAATGTTATTTGCTACTGATTCTACAATGGCACTCCACTATGGCACGGTTAGCGTAGTGTTTAGTGCAATGCTGTTACAGTTCCAGTGATTGGGACTGGGGTTGGAATCCGCTGCTGTCTATAAGGAGTTTGTACATTCTCCCTTGTCTGCATGGGTTTTTCCTGGTGGCTCCGGTTTCCTCCCACACTTCAAAATGTATCAGGGGTTGTAGGTAAATTGGGTGGCACGAACTTGAGGGCTGAAATGGTCTGTTATCATGCTGTATGACTAAATTTAACATAAAATTTACTAGACTCTTATGTTGAGAATCTGCTCAATCAATCCAAGCCAGTTTCCTTTTTTGGAATGAGAACCATAGAACATTACAGCACAGATAACAGACCCTTCATCCCTTCGAGTCTGTACCAAACTATTATTTTGCTTAGTCCCACTGACCATATTCCTCTATACCCCTTCCATCCACTTACCAGTCCAAATATTTCTTAAATGTTAAAAATGAACTCGCATTTACCACTTCAGCTGGCAGCTCGTTCTCTGTGAAGAAATTCCCCCAAATGTTCCCTCTAAACTTCTCCTCTTTCACCTTTAACCCATGTCCTCTGGTTTGCATCTCACCTCCCCTTAGTGGAAAAAGCCTATCTACATTTACTTTGCTATACCTATTACAATATTGCATTCCTCTACCAAATAAAGGGAATAAAGTCTGAAACTGTTTAATCTTTACTTGTAACTCAGTTCCTCAAATCCTGACAGCATCCTAGTAAATCTTCTGTGCATACTTTCAATTTTATTGATATCTTTCTTGTTGTTAGGTGACCAATCTGCATACATTACCCTAAATTTGGTTTCACCAATATTTTATAAAACCATAACATCCCAACTTCTATGCTCTATACTTTGATGTATGAAGACCAGTTTGTCAAAAGCTCTCTTTACGACCCTATCTGCCTGTAACACATCAAGTTTGCCGATGACGCAACAGGAGGTGACCTCATCAGCAGCAAGTATATCGCATAACAGAGGAGAGGTAGAAAATCTTGTGATATGGTGTGAGAATAACAATCTGAGTCTCACCATGGACGAGGTGAAGGAGATTATCATAGACTTCAGAAGGACCAGGAACGACGACTACACATCAATAACTTGATCGTTGAAAGAGTGGAGAGCACCAAGTTCCTTGGAGTCCACTTTACAAGTGACTTATCATGGAAACAGAACATCTCCTCAGTTGTCAGGAAGAGGCAAACATGACCACACTTTCTGACTGAACCAGGAAAGGATATTGGCCACCATCACGCCAACCTTCTAGAGAAGTTCTATTGAGAACATTTTGGCCGGCTGCATCACTGGATCCAAAACTATTCCCCAACACAAACATCTGTCACCTGTCCTGTTTGGTTCTTCAGTATTAGATCCAGTATTGCGCTCTCTCTAATTGATACCTGGATATATTGATTTAGAAAATAATCACGTATACATTTTACAGACTCTAAGGCATCCATCCCTTTAAGGTATGGGAGTTCCAGACAATATGTGGAAAGTTAAAATTGTCTACTTTGACAATTCTGTTTACTATAGCTGTCTGCTATCTCCTTGCAGATTTACTCCTCCAATTCTCACTGACTATTGGATGGTCTATTGTACAACCCAATTCCTGTCGTTATACATTTCCCATTCCTCAGCTCCAACTGTGTAGCCTAAGTAGCTGTGATAATTTCCATCATGAATAATGCTACTCCTGTTTCATCCCTCCCACTCTATCATGTGAAACTCCGGAACATTGTGCAGCCAATCCTTCCCCTCCTGTAACCAAGTTTCACTAATAGCCACAAAGTCATAATTTCATTTGCCAATCCACACTCTGAACTTGTCTGCCTTCCCTATAATATTCCTTGCATTGAAATATCTTATATTTCAGAGGAAAGACAACCCTTGAAGCCCCCAAAAAGGTGTCATCTTATAGGCCAGACACAAAAACAGGTGATCTTAATATTCTGGCCAGAAAAGCGAAATGGTCCCTGACCACCTCCCCACCACTCAAATTGTAAATCATAGAGCCGAGGTTCCCATTCCCTGCCCGGGAGTCCGAGGTTCCCATTCCCGGCCCGGGAGCCCGAGGTCCCCGTTCCCTGCCCAGGAGCCCAAGGTCACTGCCCCTGCACGGGAGCCCGAGGTCCCGGCTCCTGTCTGGGAGCTCGAGGTGACTTCTTCGATGTGGCTGGAACCACTACCGATGTTGAGAATGGAATCGCTATCGCGGACTCCGTCCGGCTGCACCTGATGCTGAAGGCTTGGACCTGGCTCCATTTGTCATCATCCTGCACATTCTTTGCAGCCGCTCTGAGGCTTTGAGCAGAAAATTGGCAGGTTGTCTTAGACGACAGATATGAGTTAAAACCATGAAATTCAGGCTGAAATTGGGGTCCTGTCTTATTTGAAGGTCGCCTATCCACCAAAATATACAGTAGATGCATCTGTGAATATTATTTCCACCATGTACAGCCCTTTGATTTCTGTCCTTGTATGCAGTTTAACATCATCCTTTTTTTCCCCCCTCCTCCACTCCACTATCTGCTCTGGCACTCTGGTTCCCATCCCCCTGCAAATCTAGTTTAAATCCACCCCCTTCCCCACAGAAGCACTAGCAAACCTTCCCGCAAGGAGAAAAGAATTCTCCTCAATTGATTTCAAATCAGAAGTGAGTCTGTGTTCTTGGTTTTACATATATTAAAAATTGAGTCTATTTGAATTTTTAAAACATTTTTGGATTTCGTTCTCTTCTTTTCAGTAATCTAATTAACTTTATAATGATTTTTAAATGTTGTTGCAGCTTCTGAAGGTCAGAAACTGCTGATTCTTTGATGCCTTATTATACACAACCTCTGAAAACCAATGCCTTAAAGACTGTAATTCGGGAATCTGTTCTCAGCAAATCCTTGGCAACACAGCCTTTGAAGTTACATTATCTTAATGGGTTATTATTGGGCTCCTACTTCACACTATCCATTAATGGCTTGATCAATAGAAGACTGAAGGCCATGTGTTCATCACTGGATCATTCAGGTGTTTATCTTTTCATGTAGAAGGTCATCACCCTTGATTGAATTAACCATCGAAGCAGAATAATTTCTTATCCATGTGATGAGGCTCCCTTCTAAACTTAAGCTTCAAATGAATTGAAATGGCTACAACAACAAAAAAACATTTATCTACAAACCGGGTACAAAATGCAACACATTCAAATATTTGATCTGATTCCAGACAATAGCATGGATGTTATCTCAGATTTTTTTTTGGAATGTCAGACATTATCTTATTACGACACTAACTTTCTTGTTGAAAATAATGATTTCTTCAGATAAACATTGCATCATTGCACAAGCTGTCCCTGCCTTTTAAAGAAGCTACACGTTGAGTTTTAATTTGAGTTTATTGTCATCCGCACAGGTGCCAGAAGTTTACAGCCAAACTAGTACACAAGATACACCAGCTATGGTTGTATTAGATTATTTAAATTTAATTTTAGACAAATAGGCAGGAAACAGACCATTTTGGCCCACAAATCCATGGCACTCAATTAACCTACACCCCAATATATTTTGAATGATGGGAGAAAACTGGAGCCCCTGGGGAAAACCCATGCAGACACAGGGAGAATGTAGAAACTCCTTGTAGGCAGTGTGCAAACCCTGGTCTCGATTGCTGGCGCTGTAAAAGTGTTGCGGTAACCGCTATACCAAATGTGCTGACACTGGTATGGTAAGAGATAATAAATATGAAGGATAGATTGTAAAAGTCAACTCCCCAAATTTGCCCCCCAAAAATTGATCCCTAAAACTCAACTATTACGCAAGTAGGTATACGCGTGTAATAGTCAAATTTTGTGGACCAATTTTTAGGGTAAAATTTAGGAGTCGATTATTACACACATATTACTTTTGATAGTGTCAGGTTACTCATCTGCGTGTTACTAGTACCATGGTCGGATGGTCGGAAACGAAACTGGCTCCCCCACCAAGCTTGTCTGGTGCAGAGGGTGGCTACACACCCTCCAGATGAAAAACAAGACCTGTCAAAAGGCGGATGAACCCTCTTGTAGGGTCAACAGCCATCTTGCAAACACATGCTGTGATGCTTGGAAAGACTATTCGTTGCATCAAAGCTTGGTCTGGCCATTCACTGCAACAGAACTTCCCCCAACCGTCTTGGACCTCACCATGCCACTGGATCCGGGAGGGGATATCGAAAGGGTGGGTCTGGATCTATGCAACCCATACTCGACTAAAGTCTATTCATGCATGGTTCATCCATGGTTAGTGTATACCTAGATAGTCTGAGCAGAAATACAATTATCCACAAATTCCCCAATAAAGTAGGTAACCACTGTAGCATATTTATTCAGCTCTGCCACTGAGTTCTGGAACACAGCCCCGTCTACAGTCATGAAGCTACTCTTCTGCCTCCCCAGACCATCTCGATGCAGCCTTTTCTGCGGTGCTCTTCAGCTTCCGCCTGTACATAGGAAGGAGCAGCACAATTAAGTGATTACACTTTCCAAAGCGCAGACTCAGAATTGTGTGGAATGACAAATCTGGAAAGAGATTATAGTGTTGTGAAAAATGTGATTATCTTTGTGCAACTGATTCATTCTTCCAAGGAAGTCCTGAGATAAAAGCAAAGCACAGATTGATGGAAATCTTAAAGCTAAAGGATAAATAACGTAACAACACTCACATCATTGGTGAAGAGGAAGTTGATGACCATCTTGCCAGTTATGTGATAAACCTTTATCGTGAACCTAATGATGAGAGGGAGTTTTGTTATGGCTCTTCCATCTATATAGCTTTCATATTCATGAGGGCTACTTGCCATGCCCAAGATAGCAAATGGGGCACGCGACAGGTGTCGGCATCACATGCAAAATTTTATTGTACTGATCAGATTCTCTAATGTTGGAGGACATTCACACAGAATTGTGCCATAACTGGAATTTGAGGCTTGTTCTGACATTTATTAAAAGATTCAGTCTAAACTAGACTGCTGCTGTGAGATCCAAGATATCTATATTTTTATGGGTAGATTTAACTCTGTGTTTTAAGAACAATTATTTCACATGATTCCTTTTTATTTCATTGCATGAATTCTCAGGTCTTGATCATCTCTGTCACTCATTTCCCTGGCAACCTACATTGATTCACT
Source organism: Narcine bancroftii (assembly GCF_036971445.1). Classification (NCBI taxonomy): domain Eukaryota; kingdom Metazoa; phylum Chordata; class Chondrichthyes; order Torpediniformes; family Narcinidae; genus Narcine; species Narcine bancroftii. The sequence continues at coordinate 237,791,170 of NC_091473.1, read as the reverse complement.
CTTTTCATTTCCCCAAATGACTCTCTTTGCCTGCTTTCCCCCTGACCAAAAGTCACTCCTGGCTGATACACCCAATGCCCTCCTCCCATCCCTCCCCCAATTAACGGTATCTGTTTCCATGATGACCTTGCTCCTCAATCATGTTTGATTTACCTTTATCCCTGCACGGTTGCAGCCTCTCCCCATTGAGCCTCAACCCTTACCACCAATTTGCTCTTAAATTTTTACCTTCACATAAAATTAATGCCATGGTTAGTACACTTTAAAATAATTATAAATACAGAAACTGGCAGATTGTCCACTCTCTTTATCATCTTGTTTTCTGTAAAACATTTACAATGGAAATGCCAATGTAACCATTTGTCTAGATATTCTGTCTGTAAAAATGTTGTAATTGGAATTTTACATGAACTCTTTAACATGACACAACCCAATCACTGTGCTTCTGCTACTCATCTTCGTCTGGATGGAAATTTATATTTCCCCCATATTTAATAGAAACTTTGTCAACGAGGTTATGCTTGATAATTTTCAAAATATTTTGTTGCCTAATTTTGCAATATTGCTCCATGAAATGGAATTAAATTGACTGCCGTGTAGTGCAAGAATAATAGCAAGACCAGTGTTCTCAATTATAATGCATTGTGTACCAAGCACTTTTACTGTATACATCTTAATATTTTAGTTTTTCAATGTGTTTAACCTCTATTTTAACTTATATTCATGTAAATATTCTCTGTGGTCCTGGAGAAATAGGACCGTGTTTCCGTGCGAGCATGGTATGAACAATAAATAAAAGTGGATTGACTTGACTTGTGTACCCTTCCATGCCTTATTTGTGATTTGCAAGTACTGTAAAGGCGTAAGAATGTCAGGAAGTACATCACAAGACAGAATACCCAGTCTCTGACTTGCTCTTGTGGCCACAATTTGTATCCAGTCTGGCTGAACTGGGGCCCAGGAAGCATATGGCAGGGAGTTTACACAATGAAAATGTCATTCACATAACTTTTCAGGCTGAAAGCACACTATTAAACAATAACTAAGTAGAAGAAGTGCGAGCGTTTCTTTCCTTCAAGGGCAGCGATGAAGCTTTTGCTGTGTCACTTTACAATTTATCATTATATCTATTCACAGCAGTTCTTGGCACTAATGTTGTCTCAGACAGTCAGTGGTATTGGTAGCAATAATGCAGCACTGGACCAAGCTTCGTATACTGTTAATACCAAATCTGGGACTAAAAGATGTAATGAGGCTGACAGGAAAGGTTATCAGATATTTTCCAAATAAAGTGTCATGAGCTGCTAGATTTTTCTCTTCCTTCCTGCTGGTCTTGTGTGAGTATCACTCTATTTGTTTTGACTTTCATGATTCTCATTCTTATGTTTTTTTTTCATTGTCTTTTTCATCTTGTGCCCAGAGGCACAGAAGAAGGTTTTGCAGCACTATTTAATGGATTAACTAATAGTAAAATATCAGTATTAATGAGCTCTGGCTAAGTTTCCCTTTACCAGGACTATCCTTGACATTCTTGATATTAATATCATTGCGGTCATTAAATTCTTTCGTGATTTACATTTTTAAAGTGTTAGGCTAATTATATGCACCACATTTAATTTTACGTGACAAGCAAAGGTTATTCAGCATTGAATTATTTTCGTACAGGTTTATATACTGTATGCAGTAACAATTTCCAAGTAATATCAGGGTTTGAACATTTAATCCTTAATTAGAGTTCCTAAGTATGCACTCCACTTTCAAATGACCTTCAATTTCAAAATGCTCAACAAAGTAAACGCACCATTACTTGAGCCACACAAGAGATGTCAGATGCAGAAATCTGGAGTAAAAAAAACAGTCTGCAGGAGGGGCTAAGTGGGTCGAGAAGCACCAGTGGGAGAAAAAAGAATGAAGGGTTAGACCCTTCATCAAGTAGAATCATTAGATTTATTGTCAGAGTGCATACATGACATTGCATACAACCCTGAGAATCTTATACCTGCGGGTGAGGCAGAATTACTACTTAGTGCAAACAAAAACTGTACTCAACGTACACATGAAACAAATCAGGAAATGTAAACAAACTAACTTTGCAATACAGCGAGAATAAAAATCAATAAAGTACAAAAGTAAGTCCTTAAATGAGTCCCTGATTGAATTTATTGTGAGGAGTCTGATCTTTGAGGGGTAGCAGCTGTGTCCTGAACCTGGTGGTTCCAGTCTTATGACACGAATACCTCTTTCCTGATGGTAGCAGCAAGAACAGAGCGTGCTCTGGGTGGTGTGGATCCTTGACAATCGCTGCTTCTCTCCGACGGCAGCTGCAAGGCGTCTACATCCCTGTAGATGTTCTCGATGGTGGGAAGGGTTTTGCCTGTGATGTCCTGGGCTGTGTCCACTACCTTTTGCGGGCTTTACGCTCAGGGGGATTAGTGTCCCCATACCAGACTGTGATGCAGCCGATCAGCTCACTTTCCACCACACATCTGTAGAAATTTGCCTGGGTTTCCGATGTCATGCCAAAGCTCCATAAAGTCCTGAGGAAATTACTTGTTACTTGTTGCTTGTTAAGATGTTCCATGATGCACATGGTAGAAACATGAAAGAGTGGATTCCAATGAAAATCCATTCTCTACTTGTTATTAAACAATTATCTCCAGGCACTTACGGTAGTTCTGAAATGTTTGTGGAGAAAAATTGCCACAATATATTTTCAGTTATAATGAAGTTGTGGAAGATAGTTGTTGCAAATATAATGTTTTTGGTTAACTTATCTGATTGTGGCATAAAGGTTTTAAATTATAACATGGTAGCATGCCTAATGCTTTGAAAGCTTGCTTATCAATTACATTTAAGCCCACCTTGTCCATTGCGGTAAAAACCTATGCTAATCCCATTTATCTGCATTTAACCCGATGTACCTCCATGTCTTCCCTATCCAACTAACTGTCCAAATACCTTCTAAATGTTATTTTATTTTCCTCTACACTTTCTTTATTTCCAAATAAACATTTTTTCATGAGTAAAAAAAAATTATACAGTACTTGTACTGTCTTTTGACATTCAAGGTGTCATATTCATTTGCACATTCTGTTTTGGTACATTGTGGCATTAACTATTTATAGCACCATTGCCACTATGTGGCCCTCTGATAGAGTACTCACCCTTCTATTATTTGAAGGATTTCTCCACCAACCTCAACCCCTAAATGCCCAGGGAATGGAAGGATCTCAGATGTGGTTCTTTTCCTCAGAGCTCATGCGTTAGTTGCACTGAGCCTCAGCTAGCCTCTCCTGAGGCCAGGAATCTGCATTCCCTCACTGACATCTCATTGTGCTGAAGGACCAATAATGTTTGAGCAGACTATAGAGTGTCATTCACCAAGTTGATGATCTCCAGACCAATGGAAGTCCATCTCTGCATGTATCTCTCTGAACAGCCCTTAAATCAACTGCCTGTAGCACTTCTTCCAGCAGCATATTTCAAATTACAACCAGCCTCTGTGTGACGATCTTACCCCTTGCATCTTGTTTAAATTTCTCCCTTCTCACCTTAAATTTGTACGTTCTAGTTCAAGATTTAATTTATTATCATAGTAATAAAACAGTGTTATATTACATGAAATTTCTTTTTGTTTGCTGCAAGACAGACAGATTCGCCATCAGCATGAATCGCCTAAGTACCTTTACAATCTCACAGACAGACCTACAGTCAGAGAGAGAGAAGCAAAAGAGATTCCTGCCAGAGTCACAGTGTCCTTAGATACACCTCCAGTCTTTCTACAGCACACATGTCAAACTCTGGTCCGTGGGCCAAATTTGGCCCACGATATAATTATTTGGCCTGCAAGATCATTTCAAAAATGTATTAGAGGTGGCCCGCTGGCCGCCGCGCCAGTATAGTGCATCCACAGCTAATACTATGAATCCCAGAATGCATTGGCGTCAGCCCGCTAATCTCCCCCTCCTCCTCTGTTTACGTTGCAGGGTCTCACCGTGGTCTCTGGTTTTGGGGCCTGGCCGGTGTCAGGGGAAGCCAAGACCGCTTCCCAGCGCCTGGAACCGGAGGCCACAGGCCTGACCTCGCCAGGACCGTTGCCCACTCCCCCTCCCTGCTGCAGGCCGACCCACGACTCACGGTGACGGGGCCGCTGATCCGCCAAGATGCCGCCCCGCAGCGAGAGCCGATGCCCCCGCACTGTCGTTGTCCAACCCGATCGCCCGCAAACCCTGCCCTCCTGCACACAGGCCTGAGTAAGGATTATGAACTTAAATCTCAGGATAAAATGATCTTCCAATCGTTTCATGTCACAGTGATAAATATATTCCTGGTTAAAAATGGTCTTGCACCTGGCTGCAAGCTCATTAGGCATAAAACTTGAAAAGTGTGTAAATCAAAGGATATCTGTACCAATGGAAAAAGGGCATGGCAAATAACCCTGCTAGAGTTCATGTCCACAATCAGTCACCCATTGGATTGTTTCAGGAATCATGTTATTCTCCCACATTCTCAACAGCCCTCAGATTTTACTATTCGACAGCACACTAGCAACATTTGACAAATCCTCTATAGAGAAATATTATTTATTGAATATTTTATTTCTCCTTTGTTAATGCTTCTGGAAAGAGTTTATCCAAAACTATTATTAAACCTTTATTTTAATAAGAAAAAAAGTTTAACATTACATATGTTGAAAGAAGAGAAAACATGCAGATGTTGTTGAAAATTTTCAATAAATATTTAGTTCGGCCCTCGACTTAGTCCAAGTTTTTAATTTTGGCCCTCCGTGAATTTGAGTTTGACACCCCTGCTCTACAGCACCCACTGCCGCACAGGGTCCAGTCCATATCATTGGCGAGGCGAGCTCCAAGCCCTCACTGCATGCACTGGTCCCACAGCCGCACAGGGTCCAGTCCATATCATTGGCGAGGCGAGCTCCAAGCCCCCACTGCATGCACTGGTCCCTCAGCCGCACAGGGTCCAGTTCATATCATTGGCGAGGCGAGCTCCAAGCCCCCACTGCATGCACTGGTCCCTCAGCCGCACAGGGTCCAGTCCATATCATTGGTGAGGTGAGCTCCAAGCCCCCAATGCATGCACTGGTCCCTCAGCCGCAGAGCCCCTTCAATGATCTGCTGCTGTGGTTGCTGTCCCCCGTGGGCCATCTCCTCCACTTCTCCTCCCCAGACAAGGGGTGATCTTCCCGTCCCCTAGTGCCCTGCTCCAGTCTTCCATTCTAGGTTCCCCTGCCTTTGCAATAATGCCGTCTACATTTTCTATGTCATGTATAATTTGAGAAACCTTCATACCCTTCAGAATTTTGCATGCTTCCATTAGATTACTTCTCCAAAGCATTGGTCCTGTGTGTCTAATGCTCCTTATTGATTAAAAATTCCCCTATATCAAAAATCAATCTGGTAAACCTTCATTAAGTGCATGCATGCATGCATGCACAAGCATGTACGCACAGACGCACGCCCATACACAAACACGTATTCCTCACACATGCACACACCCACACGCACCCTCTAATACACACACACCCCACACACACACCTCTCACACGCATACCCCACATATGCACACACACACACCCCCCTCACGTGCACACGCGCATCCCCACACATGCGCGCGCACACACACTCACACACACACACACACACACACACACACACACACACACACACACACACACACACACACACACACACACACACACACACACACAAAACTGTACACACTATTACAAAAGCACACTCCACCAATACCCCATGTAATCATTGTCAAATGCTTTTAGCCTTTGGAATCAAAACATTTTGCTATCAATATACTGTACAGTTTGCCTTGTTATTTGCTCATTGCACCACCATATTAACCAGTGATTCATAAACAAATGCACTCAACATTATTTTCTTTCAGTTTCTCACCATTCTGTTTACCAAAGTGGATGACTTCAAATTTTACCATTTTATGTTTCCTCTGTAACTTGGCTACTCACTTTTTCTATTATCTTCCCTTGAAATTCTCCTGTAGTCTTCATGGGTGGGACCTTTACAACACCAGTGATTGGGACTGGACTGTTAGGAGTTTGTATGTTTTCCCATGTCTCAAGGTTTATGGACCCCTTCGCTGAGAAACAGTCAAGAACTTTTCTCCTACTGTCCACATAATAAACATTAAAAATCAATATGATTTTAATCTGTGCACCCCCTTAAAAATGTGCTGTAGCTCCCCCCTCCCACCTTGCCCCCCCCAACCCCCCAGATTGGGGTGGGGGAAATGGCCTCTGTTGGGAATAACAGTAAGCTGATTAACGACCATCAACTGCTGATCTATCTGATGACTGCAGTGTGCAACCAATGCACATGTGGGCAGTGTAGCTAACATCAGAACCATTCTGCCACACACATTATCATGAATAGATCATTAGTGGTAATGAAATAATGATCTGCAACTTGCAACAGTCTGGAACCTTAGAGTCAAATCAGAATCAGAATTTATTGATGTGAACGTGTCCTGAAATTTGTTGTTTTGCAGTAGCATCAATAATGCAGACATTTATATGAACCACCTTACAAAATAAACAAAATTAGTACAAGTAAAAAGTCAAAGTAAAGCAGTGCCTCTGGTTTATTGTTTGTTTAATATTTTATTTACATTTTTAAATCATATGAGATTAGTTATAATATATTGATACAAACATAAAAATTAAATTAAACCACCCCCCCAGCCTCCCTCATCCACCCCATTAATACCCTCCCTCCTCCCCTACCCACCTACAAAGAAAGAAAGAAGGAGATGGTCACTAAAAACAGTCATAATCAACTTTTTAGCTGTGGAAACGGAGATTCCCATCAGAGCAGATTGGGAAATCAAATTTTAATACCAAGAGTTTTTAAATATGGGCTCCATACTTTTGCAAAAAATGATATTTATCCCTCAAATTATACATTATCTTTTCTAAAGGAGTACAAGATTTCATTTCAATATGCCATTCCTAAAACTAAATCAGATTTCCATGTAATAGCCAAACATTTTTTTAGAAACAGCCAAAGCTAAAAGTAAAAATTCATTTTGGTACACAGTCAATCTCAACCCTAAAACAATCGACTTAATATCCCTAATAAAAATAACATTGGATCAAATGGTGAACTTACTTTTAATACCTGCTCCAAAGACGTTTTAACTTGTAACCATTGGTTTATTATTCATTCAGGAATCTGATAGCAGAGAGGAAGAAGCTGTCCTTATGGTTCATCTTCAGGCTCCTGTATCTTTTTTCCCCCGATGTAAAGAGGGCATGACCTGGGAGATGAGGGTCTTTGAGGATATAGGCTGCTTTCTTAAGACAATGCCTCTTGAAGATGTCCTCGATGGAGTGAAGCCTGGTGATCCCGATTTCACAGGCCAAGTTAACAACTCTCTGGAGTTTTTTTTTTCTTGTCTTGTGCACTAGGACCTCCAAACCAGACAATAATGCAACCAGCCAGAGTTTTCTCCACGGTACACACGTAAGTTTCGAGATGGTCACTTGAGTCATCATTGACAGATTAAGAAGAAGGACTCATTCCCATGCTTTATAACCCCGTGAATCTACAGTGGCTGTATGTTTAAATGATAAGTCCATACAATTATATTGGCTTTATCACCCAAGCGGCAAACATATAAAGCATTGTGTATTTCTACTTTGTTGGGGAAGTTCAGCAATTTCTTAAATCCCTCTATTGCAACAATGGAGTAGATCACTGACCAACTACCTGCAGTTAAAGCTGTACCAATCATGGCATCGTTGGGTTGGAAGATGGGTTGTTCTGCAGAGGGGTGAACAGATCGCTGAAGTGCAGAACTTTGGATTTTTTTTCACATATTGATAATTTGCACCAGTTCTGAGTTCCCATGGATCTTGGAATCTCCCCGCAATTTGTTGTCAGTCCGTCTGCTCCTGTTATGCCTGACAATTCAGAGGTTTTCTTGAAACACTGGGCTGCCAAATGGTGGGAGGTGTCTGGGCTGAGAGAATTAGATTGATTGATTGAAAGCTAGATCAAGAAGCAGGAAGCCTCAGTGAAAAGCCAGGTTAAACTGTACTGTGTGGTGGTTTTGGGCAGCCACAGGATCTCTGATTTTATCATCATTATTTTGCAGCCTTTACACATAATGCAAGAACCCAATGCATTTGCCTATTATTTTTGCCACGATGATTCAGAGCCTCATTTGTGGGCTCATTAATCATTATTTTGCTGTGTTCATATTAAATTCACTTGGCATTTATTTGTTACACTGTAAAGTGGCTGTGCTATTTACCATATATGTCAGGGTATAAGATGCTCCTTTAACATTAAAAATGTCACCCCCCCAAACTAGAGGTCATTTTATACTCCAAGAGTGAAATCCGAATCTTAACAGGCAAGGCTCAGCGCTTCCCCGTGGGACCTGTCAGACTGCCGTCAGCTCTATATATGCTTTAAATGGCCTGTTAAAGGAGCCGATGGCAGATTATTTTAAAATATCATAATAAAATTAAAACCTTTACTTGGTAATTTCCTTTAAAAAAAAGTCAGCTTTCATGGCATTGAGAATTTGAATGGGCGGGTAGGTGGCCGGGACCAGGTGGTGAGTCCATGTTTGGGGCATTGGGAGTTCAGATATTTGGGTGGCCGGGACCCCAGGCAAGAGACCGCACTTGGGGTGAGGGTCCAAAGTGCCAGACTTGGGGTAGGCTTATACAATGAGTATTGCTCAAAATCTACATTTTAGGTAGAAAATCAGGGGTCATCCTATACAGAGTTGCCTTATATGTAGGCATATATGTACTAGTGACAGCTTTTAAAAAACAAACATTTATTCAATTCTTTTGAAAATCGCATGTGATCTGTGACTTTTTGAATAATTTGCTTCTAATTCAGATGCACTTTCTTCATCCACCATATTTCGCCTGCCAGATTGTTTTGGGTTGCTGGAGCAAAAGTTTAATAACATCTATTCCTGAACTTCTCACTGTTTCTTTCTCCATCAATGCTCTGTACAAATTAGCTCTCTGCAAATTATGTTGTCAGCACATGTAAAGACTGGTCATTTGGTCTTCAGGATTAAGTGATGACATACGCTGACAGCCAAGCTCTGCTAAGTGTTCATCAAAACTGACTGGCCGTCTTTGACACAGACAGATAAACTGTTAGGCCTTGTATTTTTGTAACTGATGTAAATGAAGGTGTGAGATCGCTCCAGGCTTTCCTATAACAAGGATCTGCTGACCTTTGAATATGAATAGATTGAACAAATGAGATCACATAAGCAAAATTCTCTGGCTATATGTACCCAGTGAATAGTAACCCAGAAATGAGTGGGTGATCTAATCCAATGTTTCAGACTAAACATAAGCAAAGGCCTCATAGCGAGCTTGTTGAAAATTCCCTGGATGAAGGGTTTTGGGCCAAAACCTCGACCATTCTTTTTCTCCCACTGATCCTCAAAGTTCCTCCAGAAGATTCTAGTACCTACAGCCTCCTGTGTGTCTCCTAATTGTCACACTCAGTCAAAAGGCCCTGTGTTGGGGGCCATGAAGCTCTGAACCCAGAACTGCTGTCCAAACCAGTCAGTGCCACAAGTTCGTTCGTAAATTTTTCAATGTAAACATCTTGGGTTAGGACCAGTCACGGAAAGGTCACGACTGCCTGTTTCTCTCCGTGAATGCTGCCTGAGTCACTCCAGCTTCTCATTGTTTGTGTGAAGATTCCAGTATCTGCAGTCCATGTGCTGCCCCTGTCAGCTCGTTTTACAGAATATCAGGGTAACAAGGTACAGATTCACCATGGGTTGCGAACTCTTTGTTTGAGATGCCACCCTGTCGGAGCACTGTTTCCATGCCATAAACTGTTATATGTTATATGTCAAAATGAATTTTATTTGCAAGAACATGAGAGTTTAATAATCTTTTAGTAGCAAAGGAAAACAAACTGCTCCAGATTCTAGAAACTACAATCTCTTGTGTGTCAATTTAATTTTTCCAGCAATGCATGCAAAGTGAGGCAGGCTAGCTTAACTGGGGCCTCGCTTCGGATGATATTGGCTCCCTGTTGGGATGTGCAACTAATCAACACATCGTTAGTGATGGCTGGATGCAGCCATCATGTAAATGAGCAGGCAGCATGAATTTGGCATCCTCCTTGTACTGAAATAATGTTCGGAGTTTCATTGAAATCCCAATGCTCATTTTCGAGGACTATTGAATTTAGACACCTTGATGATTTCCCAACAGAGAGGTCTGGTCAGTCCATACACATCACTTTGCAACAGGTTTCAAATAAGTGAAATGACTTTTGATGTTTTCACAACTTCATTATGCTGGATAATCATAAATGTTTAATGTAGGATTGTCATGGTGTGTTTATGGGGACTATCAAAGCATTACTGCATTAAAACATAATTATTAAACACCAGCAGGCTGAAATAGGAATTTAAGCAGAGAATCAAACAGGAAAGTTTGCAGATTCTGGGTCGAATACAATACACAAATGTGTTGGAGAAACTCAGCAGGTCACGCAGCATCAGTAGGAAGTAAAGAATAACCAACATTTTGGACCTGAGCCTCTCTGTCAAAGTATGAGCAAAAGACAGGCAACTACCTGAATAAAAAGATGGGGAGATGAGGAAGAGGAGAGGAGGGAGGAATGGCAGGGGGAGGAATTCAGGCTAACAAGTAAGAGGCCATAGGTAGATACAGGTGGGAGGGTGTAAAAGACTGATGAGGAGTGATGGGAAGGGTAGCTCTATGATTGAAGAAGGAAGGGAAGAGGGTGAGGATCGGGAAGAAAGGAGAAAGAAATATGGAAAAAAGTGAGAGAGACTCGGGGGAGGGATTTAATGTAAATTTGGAGGTTGATGTTAATACTGTCTTGTTGGAGAGTGCCCAGGTGAACTCTAAACAGTGTGAGTGAAATGTAAGTCGCAGCTGATTGGATTTGATTTAGTTGATGCTACAACATAGAGAAATGATCAATTTATGTAGAGAGAGGATTATTCTGGTAGAATTCTCACTGAATCAGAAATGCCAGCAGAATGTTGTTAATTTTACAAAAATGGAGGGATTGAAGACATAAATGAAGTTGCCTTGAGTTTGTTCTATAAAGTTGCATGTTAAAGATTTAAACAAAGATTTAAAAAGAATGGAAAAATGTGAGTAAAAATATTGAAAATATTCACTGGGTTTTGTATTCAATTCACATTGAAAAAATGTCAGAAAGTTATTGCCTGAGCCACAAAACAAATTGATACTTCAGCCTGTTGCCTATAAGCACTAACTAGAATTTTGAATGCAAGTCTAAAATTGATATACTTGAACTCCCAGCTTTATGGTGCATGAAGCTCTTCCGAAACTGTCAGTTTGAGATTATTGTTTACATTTCCTATCAATAAGCATTATTTCCTGTAGCACCTGGCTAGAATTTTTCTGCTTCGATGGTTCTGCTTGTGTGATTTCCCATCGATTTATTTTAATTGGTCAAAAGCTTGCTCACTGGCTGTAGTTTTGTTATCATGTATAGTTGACCAGCTATGTTGGAAAATGGTTGTCAACAAAACTATTTAAATATTGAAAATGATATTGAATTTTGTGAGCAGTCTGGTGATAATTGCACCAATTTCAGGAAGTAATCTTCAAGGTTTTAAGCTGAGATCAATCTGTATGTAATCTCCCAAGAATGTAACATCTTGAGGAGAGGTTTGATATGAAATTGAAAAATAATTTACAGATTATTCTGAATCTATTTAATTAGAAAATTCTGCAGTAGTCCGAAGTATACAGTATAAGCAGTATACAGCTAATAAAGAGTTTATCACAAAATATAAGAAATGTTGAGACAATCTGGGAGTAATTCAAATTTAAATTATGAGAAATGGATTGACAGAAAATATATAATTTGGCATGGTTAGCAGAGGAGTTACCACATTGCTGTTACAGCACCAGTGATGGGGATTGGGTTTCCAATCCCACACTTTATGTAAAGAACTTATACATTTTCCCGCTGACTTCATTGGTTTTTCACAGGTGTTCTGGTTTCCTCCCACCATTCAAACCATACTGGGAGGGTTCAGATTTCAGATTTATTGTCAGAGTACCTACATGACATCACATACAACTCTGATGACAACATTTGAGGTGTATGTTGTTCCAAGAAATAAATGTCACATTTGAGATTCAAGTTTTTCTCCTGTGACCAGAAACAAGTATTCCGTTTTGATCAATACTTAGCCAAGCTACCCACACTGACTGTGAATATGGAGATTTGAAAAATGCACTCATTAAAGACAGAATAGTTTGCACAATCCCAGATAATGGACTGAGAGAAAAATTGTTACATGAAAAAGATTGGACTCTGGAAAAGGCTGTGAATATGTGTAGGGGAGCAGAGACAACATGAGCACAAGCTAAGGAGCTGCACAGGATAGACACAACAGTTAAGGAGCTGCAGAGGATAGGCAGAGCAGTGCATGTGATGAAAACAGATAAGCAGAGCATTAGGAGTTTCCCCAAAACAACCACGAAGCAAAGAGGTAAGCTCAAACAACAAATGCAGTAGGTGCGGAGGTAGACATATTCCAAAGATGTGCCCTGCCTATGGAAATTGCAGCAAAGCAGATAATTCCAAGAGAAAGATATACACAGTGGATGAATAAATGGGGAATTTGTCATGGATACACTATAGACTACTGCTGGCAAAAGAGAATGGATCATTCCAGTGACTGTGAATGAGACAGGAATTTCATTTAAGATCAACACTAGAGTCTGGGTGAATCTGTTTTCTATGGATAATTGCAAGATCCTCACCGCAAAATTTATCCTGTGAAATTAAAAGTGACAAGCTATACTGGAGAGAATGTTCCAGTAAAAGGGGGCTGTATGGTGACCTTCAAATGCAAAGGGTGGCATCTAAAGTTACAGCTACTGATTATAGAAAGGAGAGTACAGTCAATATTAAATGACCAAAACTGCATACAATATTTCAAATTTAGTCTTAGCAATGTCTTATGCAACTTTATTGTAACATTCTAACTCCTATACTCAGTACTTTAATTTATGAAGGCCAATATGCCAAAAACTATCTTTGCAATCCTTGTCTACCTGTGATGCCACTTTCAGGGGACTATGTATCGTATTCCCAGATCCCCTTGTTCTAACGCACTCTTCAGTGCCCTCCCATTTACCATGAATGTATTTTCTTCATATGTCCTTCCAAAGTGCAAAACCTCACGCTTGTCTGCATTAAATTCCGCCTGGCATTTTTCAGCCATTTTTCCAGCTGGTCCAGATCCCTCTGCCAGCTTTCAAAACTTTTCTCACTGTCCACAACACCTCCAATCTTTATGTCATCTGGCTGATTTGGCCATGGACTCAGCTCTACTTGGGCACATCTTCTCCTTCACCTCAAATTATTCAAAAATCTAACTGTGTCTCAAATGCATTAAATAAGGTAGCATCTACCACTTCCAAAAGTTGCCATCTCTCTGTTAACTTCACTACACTTCCTATTTCCATTTCACTATTATTTGGATTCTGGACTCTCTGAACAAATTAATTTGCCTAATAATATCCAAAATCTTTAAAAAGTTCCTTCCTTACATCACAAGATTTTTTTTTTAAAGTAATGGTCTTGTGATTAGAGGATAACACTTGTCACAAAGATCACAACTGAAAATGTGGTTTCGAGGCAACTAATCATGAGCACCAAATCTCAGAATATCATACCCATTTTTTTTAGTTAGCACTCCAGTCAAAATGATCAACATTAATTTAAATATATTGTTAAAACTTGGGATATGGAGTTGATTCCACATGGATCTGCATTAATCCAATTTTGCTTTGGTTTGCTCTGTGTCCTGTTTGCAGAAGGTTTTGCTTTGTGTTCTGTTTGCAGGAGATCCCCAAAAATGTCAAATACAATGATATGAAAATGTGGAACATTCAAGAAAGAGGATGAAAAAGTAGAATTAGACACATTGTTGTTCTGTGCATTCTTGAGCTGCTTTGTGACACATCAAAATCCATGGAATAAACAGTACAATGCAATTGAGCAGGTTTTGGTCACCAGGCAGCTGACTATATACATATATATATATGTAAATTAAATTTTGTGTAAATCGATGGCACCCTCCATAATAATTGGGACAAACTCACTTTTTTTCCATTTTTTGTTGCCCCCGTGCTCCACAGATTTAAATTTGTAATCAAATAATTGACATGAGATTGAAATGCACATTCCAGTTTGTATTTTTATATTTTGGCTTGACCATATAGAAATTACAGCACTTTTTATACATAGTTCCCCCATTTCAGGGCACCATAATATTTGGGACATTTGGCTTCACAGGAGTTTGTGAGCACTCGGGTATGTTTAATTGCTTCATTGGTGCAGGTATAAGAGAGATAGGCTTGCGTCTAAGCTTTTTATCACCTTTGCGGTCGGTAGTTGTTGTTTTTCAACATGAAGATCAGAATTGTGCCAAAGTCCAAGAAGCCATTATGAGCCTGAAAATCAAGAATAAAGCAATAAGAGCCATTGCCAAATTATATGTTTGGAGCAACATTAAGAAGAAAGAGCATAAATACTGATGAGCTCAATAAAAGCAAAGGGACTGATAGGCCAAGGAACACTTGCACTGCTGATGACAGATGAATTCTCATCCTGATGAAGAAAAATCTATGAATGCCTGCCCAACAGATCAGAAACACTCTTCAGAAGGCAGGTGTGAAAATGTCAATAATTACTGTCTACAGAAGACTTTATGAACAGAAATACAGAGACTTCTCTGCAAGATGCAAACCACTAGTTAGTAAACCACTAGTTAGAAAACATTCTTCCAATAATTATTAACATTGACCAAATAGGTTTTATTAATATTTAATACCCCCACATCTCCATCGGGCACACAAAACTCAAAACGGTCAACCAGTTTACCTATCTCGGCTGCACCATTTCATCAGATGCAAGGATCGACAATGAGATAGACAACAGACTCGCCAAGGCAAATAGCGCCTTTGGAAGACTACACAAAAGAGTCTGGAAAAACAACCAACTGAAAAACCTCACAAAGATAAGCGTATACAGAGCCGTTGTCATACCCACACTCCTGTTCGGCTCCGAATCATGGGTCCTCTACCGGCATCACCTACGGCTCCTAGAACGCTTCCACCAGCGTTGTCTCCGCTCCATCCTCAACATCCATTGGAGCGCTTACACCCCTAACGTCGAAGTACTCGAGATGGCAGAGGTCGACAGCATCGAGTCCACGCTGCTGAAGATCCAGCTGCGCTGGATGGGTCACGTCTCCAGAATGGAGGACCATCGCCTTCCCAAGATCGTGTTATATGGCGAGCTCTCCACTGGCCACCATGACAGAGGTGCACCAAAGAAAAGGTACAAGGACTGCCTAAAGAAATCTCTTGGTGCCTGCCACATTGACCACCGCCAGTGGGCTGATAACGCCTCAAACCGTGCATCTTGGCGCCTCACAGTTTGGCGGGCAGCAACCTCCTTTGAAGAAGACCGCAGAGCCCACCTCACTGACAAAAGGCAAAGGAGGAAAAACCCAACACCCAACCCCAACCAACCAATTTTCCCTTGCAACCGCTGCAATCATGTCTGCCTGTCCCGCATCGGACTTGTCAGCCACAAACAAGCCTGCAGCTGACGTGGACTTTTTACCCCCTCCATAAATCTTCGTCCGCGAAGCCAAGCCAAAGAAAATATACTATATTTGCCTTCTACCCCTATGACGGAATGTGTTCTTTCATTGGATTCTGAAAAAGCATTTGATCAGGTAGAATGGAAATATTTATTGGCTGCTTTAAAGAAATGTAATTTTGGTACAGATTTTATTAATTGGATTAAATTATTATAATCATGTCCTATTGCTTCAATTCATTCTAATTTACAACAGTCAAAATTGTTTAGGCTATATAGGGGAATGTGACAAGGATGCCCATTAACAGTGAACAAAATTTAAAAGAATAACCAGAAGTGGAATTGAACACAAAGTATCTCTTTATGCAGATGATCTATTGCTTTTTATTTCAAATCCAGAGGTTTTAATATAAATATATTACTTATGTTTGCTCAATCTGGACAATTTTCAGGTTATAAAGTAAATTTCCACAAGAGTTTACTTTTAAAGGGATCTTTCTCTTTGTATCCTAATATTCCATTTAAAATAGTAAAAGACTGATTCCAATATTTAGGAATTACAATCACAAAAGTTATAAAAAGCTTATGAAACAAAATGTTGTAGAATTACTTAATTAGATTAAAGTATTACAGTCAGGATGGTTACCAGTTTCAGTTGCAATGATTGGATCTATTAATTCATTTAAAATGAATATTCTACCTATTTTTTTATAATTTTTCTCAAGCATTTTTTATCCCCAAATCCTTCTTCAATTCACTAGACACAGCTATTTCTTCTTATGTATGGCAGAGAAAGCAACCATCTTTAAATAAATCCCATCTTCAGAAAACTATAAGAAATAGGAGAATTGTTATTCCAAATTTTCAATTCTATCATTGGATGATTAATATATGCAGTTTACTTTTATTTTAAAAATTTGATAAATTAGCAAGTTGCCCTTCTTTGATGGAAATAGACTGATGTTTTCTAAGAAATCATCTGTGTGGGCAATTTTAGGTTCCGTTTTACCCTTTGTTTTCTAAACTGACACATAATCTGATAATGAGAAATGGGTTGAGAATACAGGCTCAATTTAGGAAATTCTTTAGTTAAACAGTTTATTTCTGGCTAATCCTATTATAGATAACCATCTTTTCCCATCCTCTGCTTTAGATGCAGGCTTTAAGGAATGGCACAGATTAGTAATTAAAAGTTATAAAGATATATTTATTTGAGATAGCTTTACCTCTTTTGAACAATTGTTAGTTAAATTTAATCTCTCCAATAGACATTTTTTAGACACTTACAAGTTAGATATTTAGTTCACTCTAAACCACATGATTTTCCTCAAATTGAAGATTCAAGTATTCTTGATCTATTTTTTGATTTACAGTTTGTTCATAGTGGGTTGATATCGCATTTTTATAATGATTTATTGCATTTAAGATCAGCCTCAATTGCTAGGATTAAAAATGATTGGGAGCGTGATCTCAATATAACATTAATCGATGAGGATTGGTTCTCTACTCTTAGTTTGATCAACGATTCTTCATTTTGTGCAAGGAATTGTTTATTACAATTTAAGGTGGTGCATAGAATACATATGTCTAAAGTTATATTATCTCATTTTTATGCAGATGTTGGCCCATTATGTGAAAAGTACAAAATTTTGAAGATTCATTAATTCTTATGTTTTGGGAGTGTTCCAAATTAAGAAGATTTTGGGAGAATATTTTTCAATCTTTATCAATGATTTTTAATATTAAAATAGACCTATGCCCTTTAATTCCCTTGTTTGTTTTTTTCTCATGAACTGGATATAATTTTGTGGGGATGTCAAGAGAAAGTTTTAGCTTTGAGCATATTGATAGCCAGATGAGCAGTTAAGATTAAATGAAAAGATTAAATCTCACTGACTCATGCACAGTGGTTACATGATGTAATGACATTCAGGTAGTCCTCAATTTATGACCTACACTAGTTATGTACACCCACACATAAGACCATGTTTTAAAAAAAAATACTGTATATGTGCTGAGATTCTTCATTAACAGTTCATTTGTTGAATTTTTTTTTGAAAAATGGCTTTAATACCTCATTAAGACATGTGAATCTGAGTTGTGACCAATCCTTCGGTCCCAATTACGGTCGTAAGTTAAGGACACTCTGTCACCAAGTTAAGAGAAAATTAGATACAATATTAAAATTAGAAAGTTTCAGTTTGAAAAGCTATGGGGCCCATTTGTAGAATACTATCACAAATGGTAATTTTAGGTAATTTGGATGCACCAGTGATGCTCTGTCTGTCCTCTGAGGGTCACTACTTGATACATTTTTGGTTTTTTTGGGGTCCTTTTATGTAAAAGCAGGAGCTGAAATGTCTGCAGTTAAGGTCTGGCAGAGCATCACCAGAGAAAATACTCAGCACCTGGTGATGTCTATGAATTCACACACTTCAAGCATTGCATGCAAGCGATATGCAACAAATTGCTAAACGTGACTACTTTGATATACGCACCATTACTATGTCCCAAATATTATGGTGCCCTGAAATGAGGGGACTATGCATTAAAAGTTCTGTAATTTCTGCATGATCAAACCAAAATGTACATAAATACCCTTAAATAAAATCCTGAATGTTCACATTAATCATATGTGAATTGTTTGATTACAAATATAAAAGTTTGGAATGCAGGGAAAATAAAGAAGAAAAGAACATTTCCCAAACATTATGGAGGACACTGTATCTGAATATGCAAGATTTTTAAAAAGTAGGTTTTGTTTGTGTTTGTGTTTGTTTTGATTTCCCTGATCTCGACAATTTGCCAATGGAAGTTGTAAAGTGAGTGCTGATCCTCACAAGTTAACAAAGGGAAGTTTGGTCAAGGTTTTAGCAGTTGGATGTGTTGAGTTGAGCACACAAGTGGGACTCTCAGCTTTGGCCTCTGGAGAACTATAGCTTGCCAACAACCAATGTTGAGACAAACAAATGCATGTGCAAAACTCAGGAGAGAAACAGACACATGGGGTAATCTGCCTTAGTGAAAAATCACACTTTCAGAAAGTGTGAGGAGGGAGGTGAGAAATATTAACAAGGATTAAAGAAATGATATATACGTATAGAAGACCATCAAGAATTTGGCTGATTATTCAATGACTTTTTGGAATTTATTTGATTCCACATTTACAATGGCCATAATAGAAGGTGACCTTTGTCTGAGGTGGTTTTCCTGCTTGGAAATAATAATGGAATTAGTATGGTTACTAAAGTCTCCAGGTGAAAAGATGCACAAGTTAACCTGTGTATTTTCCAAATTTGGATCTCTGTCTCGACTAAGTCAACTGAATGATCTGCTTCAGCGCCAAGAAAAGCACATTGCTAGAATTCAGCAGTCAATTAAATTTCACTTTGAAAACTTTTTTCAGTTATGTCTGAAATTTCAAAGCTTCATTTAGGTTGTAATGCACACAGAACGTACTCACCTCATTTGGGAAGTATGCTTTTAGTCTTCACAGCAGAGAACTTTTGAAAAAAAAACAGTTCTGAATTCAAGGTCAGAATGTTCAGTAATATACTTGAGTCATATTTCCTCTGTGAAATTGTTGCACTCGGAACATAAAAATACACAAGTAAGTTACCAGGAAGAATCCTGCAGCTTAATCACAGAGATGCCATCAGACACATTCAAGTGGAGGTTGGATTTGGTTGATTGATCATTTGTGATGAATTTACTAAAGTAAATCCATTCATATTTATTTGTTTAAGATCAAAGGTCTTTACAGTAAGTTCCATTTAGAATTGAAATTTAATATATGTTTGAAAGACATTGTGGGCAAACTTTGAGGTAAAATATTGTTGCAAGCCCAGATTGGGCCAAGGCGGGCCTTGGGTGGGGATGTCATGAAACACCCCGTGGCGTGATGAGGTGGTGGAGAACTGCGGTTGAGGAGGGACGGGAACACATCCAGGATAAGCTGAAACTCGTCCTTGGGCATGTTGACCGTGGTCATCTGTGGCTGCTCTGTGTGGGAGGTGTTGAGGTGAATGGATTGGAAGGTAAGGGCATCTACCAGTCGCCTACATCGAATGCTGACCAGGAGTCCATGGGCAAGGAGGAAGTCAACACCCAGGATGGCGGTTGGAAGGGCTGAAACGGTGAACCTCTATGAGATCTTCCACTGGCTCATCTAGAAGTGGACGGTCTTGTCTCCATACATTCGGATCTCCTTCGAATTCGCTGCACGGAGGGGAGGTCCTCGAGGCTGGTTCTAGGACTCGATGGCTGTGGCCGGGATGATGCTGATCTGGGCCCTGGTGTCGATGAGGAAGCGTCAGCTGCTGACTGAATCCTGCAGGTAGAGAAGGCTGTTCTTGGTCAGCTGCCACAGCCATTAACAGCGGCCGGCCTGCTCATTTCCCTGGAACGAGCAGGGCTGATGACACTTCTGAGCCTTGGCTCCCCAGTGCTGGTGGAAGAAGCAGAGGCCTGAAGTGGATGACTTGCTTCTGGCTATGCTCTTTGAGGGCCCTGCAGGGGCCGGGTGTTCCACCGCAGTCCTAGAGGAAGGCTTGGCGTGGTCATGCCCGTGACTGTAACCTGCTGGACTGCTGAGCCCTCCGGGAATCATTCAAGCCATAGCTCCTGAGCCTTTTGAATGACCTTTCTAGGTTCGACGAAGCTCTCCTGGGATAGTAACAGCCGGAAGTCTTCAGGCACATGGTCGAGGAAGATGCTCTTGAAGAGTGGGCAGTTGGTGTGATCGCCCATGAGCGCAAGCATCTCGTCCATCAACTTGATTGGAGTTCTGTCCCCCCCAAGGTGTTGAGGCGCAGCATCTAAGCGGCACACTGGTGTCTGGAGAGGCTGAGGGAGCCGGTGAGCACCCGCTTGATGGTCCCGTAGTTATCTTCCGCAGATGGGTGCTGAACGAGGTGCAGGACTCGTTTGGTGGTGGCCTGGTCCAGTGCGGCAACCACATGGTAAAGCTTGGTCGAATCTGATGAAATCTGGCGGAGGTGAAACTGAACCTCTGTGTGGCTGAACCAGGTCTCTGGCTCCTGAACCCAGAAGTCGGGAAGCTTGATGGCTAGAGCGTTGATCGAAGGGTCATTCATGTTGGGTTCAAAGACATTTGAACCTGTCGGGGTCACCAATTGTAGCGGTGGCTACACTGCTAACTGAAAAAATCACACAACCAGACAGGTTGAGTTCAGGGAGCAAACACTGATTTATTGCAGGCTGCCTGGCTGGTCTTATACTCCCAGCCCGGACCTGGCTGAGAACCGCGCTGGGGGGCCCCGATGTCACTGGGGCATCCCGTGGGTCCCCAAGCATGGGCTTTTGAGCCCGGTGCCGAGGTCAGGAGGAAACCCCCGATGGCACCATTTTGGCCAGCTGCCCCGTCGCGTGCGTGACAAGCTGGGCTGGTTTGCCTGCAGAATGGCGTACCGCCACAGCAGGTTCTTTGTTCTGCCAGCTGTGTATTTTTAGGGTTTGATGATTTGGAATATTTTGGGCTTAGTTCCTCTCTCATGACTTTACAAAGCATAGACAACCACTCCAAGCCAAAGCCGTCTATTCTTTCAGGTGAATGTACAAGGTCCCATAAAACAATTTTGAAGGAGGGTTATGGAGTTTCCTGACCAATATTTGTCCCTCTATTAATATCCCTAAATATGTGAAACTGAGGATAAAAAACTACAAATACTGGAAATTTGAAATAAAAGCTGTAAATATTGCAAACTCTCAGCAGGTCAGACAGTATCTGTGGAAAGAGAAGCAGTTAACGATTTATGATCCGGATCCTTAGTAATGTTTGTGTGCTCTGTGCCCTATTTAACAGCCTCGTTTCCTACATTGTAACAATAACCAGATACTGATTTAGCTCCTGATAATCTGAAGTCACGGAGATGCAAGTTTTACACCCAAGATTTAATTAAAAAGAAATAAATTTAGACATACAGCATGGCAACAGGCCCTTTCGGCCATGAGCCTGTGCCACCCAATTACATCCAATTGAACTACAACCCCCAATACATTTTGAGCAGTGGGATGAAATCAGAGAACCCAGAGGAAACCCACGTGGACATGGGGAGCAAATATAAACTCCTTACAGATAACGCTGGATTCGAACCCCAGCCTTGATTGCTGGCACTGTAACAGCACTGTGTTAACTGGTATGTTTAACCATGCATTTAATTTAATTGAGAGATACAGAACAATAGTAGGGCCTTCCAGCCCATGATCCCATGCCACCCTAATCCACCCACATGACCAATTAACCTACTAAACCCATACATATTTGAATCGCAAGAGCACAGGATCTTCCAAATATTTTTGCTTGACTGAGCTCAGCATTAATGACAAATCCCTTCGCTGTTTCAATCAGCTCGGCTTTTCCAATTTTCCTCTTCAACCAAGATGTCATTGGAGTACTGACTTGGAGTACAGTCCATTGTTGAGTTTTGTTTTTGTTCCACTGGCATCAGCAGAACTTTCTGACATCTTCTCATATAATCTACAATTTTCTTCCTCCTTCTCTTTACTTTAATACATTTGGAGCTCCTTTGAAAAGGTCTTCATTGCATCCGTGTGCCACTGGCTTTGATTACCTCTCCAAGTTCTCTGGTTTTGGTGTCTAACATTGTACTTACAAAAGACTGGCTGCTTCAATTTAAACATGATGGTTCTGACTGATTTCAAAGGCTCAAATAGGGTAATGAGTTGTGGTGAGGCATTATCATACTGTAATGAGCCATTCTCTGTCTGCATTACAAAACTCATGCTGCTGAGGCTGGAACCCTGAGAATTTTTGCTGCTGTAAAGAATTGGCACACTTTGGATTCTTATGAATCCTGCCTTGCTCTTATTGTAGCAAAGAATGCGGTGATTCAGCCCGTTGTCAAGCTTTCATCAGAACCATTATATCTGTTCTATTCCTCTTCGCTGTAGGTCTGTGATAATTTAGAATAATCAGTTATCCTACCTTTGGGATATGGGCAGAAACTTCAGCCCCTGGCAGAAACCCACACCATCATAGAGAAAGCGCACAAACCCCACAGAGGAAGCAGTCAAGGTCAGGGTCAAACCTGTGTCCCTGGAGTTGTGAGGCAGTCGGATTAACTGCTCCACTACTGGACCACAACACCTTGACTGCAGTTCCACTTAATTCTCAGCTAGACAGGAAGATTTAACCATCAATGCATAACTTCCAAGGGAACATAATGAATTTGACTGGAGTGGAGGAAAAGGACGAAGTTGGAGACAACAGATTATTAAAGATGGGCATCACATGTCAAAAGCATGGTGAGAAAGGCTTTCAATATGCCTTCTTTTGTTAGTCAAGGCATCAAACTATACAATGCCATTTGGGCCATGGCCACCTGAACTTGAGAAAATTTAAATGAGATATAAGAGGATACTCTAAGGATGAAATATTATAACAAAGGGCAAAATTTATATCGGCTAAGGTTGTTTTCTTGGGAACAAAGGAAACAAAGACTAAATTGAAGCATATACAATTATGTAAGTAGGTAGGACCCATTACTCAGCAGCTGGTTTAAAAGCCAGGGAGCCTTGATTGGTAGAAGAATCAAAGAGGAAATGAAGATACATGCTTTAACCAGAGTGAGGTAGGGATCTGGAGCTTCCTGCTTAAAGGCATGGTAGTGAAGATCTTGTATAGTCATGACTTTCAGGGTGCTGAATCTAATGCTGGAAGGTGGGATGGTGTTGCATTGCTTCTTTTCAATTTGGAAAAACACAATTTGCTGAACAGCTCCATTCAGTGTTGTAACTGCTTTTTGATTCAATATTTGTGGTTTTTGATTCACTCATAGAAGGACTGCCGTTGTGATTTGACACATTCTTAGAATATGTTCAAAAATTATTTCCTGTAACTAGTGATCATTTGAGGTACTTGTCAAGTTTGGATTTCTTTAATTAAAAACAATAATATGACAACAAACAACACAATACACAAACAGCAATGAGGAAGTGTACAGGAGAGAGATAGATCACCTCATTGAATGGTGTAACAACAACCTTGCACTCAACTTCAGCAAAACCAAGGAAACGATTTTGGACTTCAGAAGGAAGCCAGGGGAACACAACCCAGACCTCAACCTGGGCTCAGTAGTGGAGAGGGTCAAGAACTTCAAGTTCCTGGGTGTCAACATCTCCGAGGATCTGTCCTGATGCCTCCAAATCGACGAAGTCACAAAGAAGGCTCACCAGCTGGCATACTTTGTGAGGAGATTGAGGAGTTATTAAGATTCTCTTAAACTTCTACGGGAGTACTGTGGAGAGCATTCTGGCTGCTGGCATCACTGCCTGGCATGGAGGAGCCAACTCTCAGGACAAGAATAAAATCCAGAGGGTTGTTAACTTGGCCTGCAACATCACAATCACTAGGCCTCACTCCAACGAGGATATCTACATGAGGCGGTGTCTTTAAAAAAGTCACCTCTATCCTCAAAGACCTATATCACCCAGGCCATGCCCTCTTCACTCTGCTATCATTGGGGAAAAGGTATAGGAGCCCAAAGACAAGCACTCAGCTCTTCTCTGCTGCCATCAGATTCCTAAATAATCAATGAACCAAAGACACGGCCTTACTTTTTGTGCCCTATTATTCTTATTATTTTTTTTTATAATGTCATAAGATGGTTATAATATAAATGTTTGCACTAGTTCTGCCACAAAACACCAAATTTCATGACTTGTTCATGACGATAAATACTGATTCTGAATATTTTTGAATTCTGTAAAATGTGTAGTTAGTTTAGATTGAATTCAAATGCATTATTGAAGGAACGCTTCATGGCTTTCCAATGTGACATTAAACTGAAGCCATGTCATCCCTCTTAAGTCAGATGGATATCAATGATCACCTGGCACTATTGCAATATCACTAAAACCGACTATGTGGATCAGCCATTCTCATCATCCACACCCCCCCCCCCCCCACACCCACCGCTGCCTCCTTACCTGTCTGGAATGTATGTATTGTGGGTGGTCATGTTTCTTCCCTGTCTGAAACTTATTCAGGAGTCACATCACCTGTCAATCAAGGTTGGACTTTGGCCACTAATTAGTGCACACTTTACCATTGGCTAATTTAAATCACCTAGGCCAGGGGTCCCCAAACATTTTAGACCATCAACCCCTTTATGGAATCCTTGATCCCTCATGGACCCCAAGGCATGAAATCCTTGGGGTGATGTCAGCACTGGACGATGGGGGGAGAGGTGGCGGCAGTGGATGGGGGGGGGGAGGTAAAGTTAAGGTAAAAGTGAAGGTTCCATTATTGTCACTTAATGCTCCACTTAGAATGTAACATACATTAAATTCTTTAACCTTTGTCTACCATAAGGCAGACAGAGAGTCATCATTTTGTCCAGTTCCCAGCACCTGGTGTTCTAAGGTGACCTCCACTCCAAGTACTGACCAGTTCTATGCCTGCTTAGCTTCTGAGATCACATAATCTCTGGCATGTTCAGGCTGCTGGGTTGGTGGCAGCGCTGGATGGGAGGGCTGATGGTGGCAGGGCTGGATGGGGGGTGGTGGTGGCATTGGACGGGGGGTGATGGCACTAGATGGGAGTGGCAGCACTGGACAGGGGATGGCGGTGGGGGTTGCTGGCGACACTGAACGGGGGGTGGGTGGTGGTGAACAGAGTGAAGGTGCTCAATGAAGCAATCTCTCTTTCTGCATCTAGTTTGTTGGAGAAACCCAACAACTCAAGCAGCATCTGTAGCGAGGAAGGAATTGTTGACATTTTAGGTTAAGACCCTGCATCAAGATCCGTCCTCATGTCAGGAATCTACCGATGGATTTCCTTCTTCCGCCTACCCCCTCAACCCCAACTCATCCAAATGCTGCTCAACCTCCTGAGTTACTTCAGGTTTATTTTTTGATGCAGATTGCATCTGCAGTCCCTTGTGCCACCATGCTGTTTATGGCGAAATCTTTGGTATAGAAGTTCCTACAGTTGTTTTCATAGTAGCTACAATGAAGGCTGATTGTCATTTTGAAAGAAGCTCATTATTCATTTCCATTTTAATTTAGTACTTGTTCGTGCTAACAGGTTGATCTAATATACATTATTAGTTGAGAAAATAAAAGGAAATTGAAAACTTCCCAACATTTTTTAAGTGGAGAATGTTGATGGAGAGCAAGAAAAATATCACAGTTGCTGTTTTGTTACTGGTGAATCAATCTATCTTTTATTCTTTGATATTCCAAACCATTCAAAGAGGACTGAAGAACCTAATTTATAATAACATTTATTAACTGAAGCAAAACCCAGGGAATACTTTGTCCACAAAATTTATTATGTGTGTATGTGATGGAGTATTTGGGAGATAAATTGGTAAAATTAGAGTAGGTTACATACACACACTTTAAAACTGATCTTATTTGAAATACTGAAGATTTCATATTCACAGTAACTTTACAGAAGTTATGAAGAATGCTATGAAGGTTTCACCAGTTAATTAAAGTGAATGAATGGACTATTGTCTTTAAAAGCCACAGCAAGGGACAGGGCATCTCCTAATACCTCTTTACAGAAGGTCATTGAGAGGTTATTGTTTACCTAAAACAACAGATTGACCAAAAGAGGAACTCCTATTGTTTGCTGGAGAAGGTCAGGGGTTTTGCAAGTGAGAGAGAGAAGGACATGCTGCCTGGCAGTTTGAATCTCAGAGAAAGAAGGGAGTCTTTGACTGTGTGTGACACAGAAAGCTGTAACAAGCCAGGAGAAGCTTGTTGGAACTGAAACAGAAGCTGCAGAGTGGCGGATGGCTGGAAGTGCTATCTGTCTGATAGCACTTGGAATAAGTGGAACAGAAAGGAATTCTGTGATAGCCTGAAAGAAAGAGGTTATCATCTGGAGAACCCTGGTAGGGCAAGTTTCATCAGCAAGACATTGAGGTGACTAATGGTGGTACCTCAATTGTGGAAATCCTGGAACCACACATCTCTCTCTGTAAACCTACAAGAACCTTCCTGAGCGCTAAGCATTTACCTTTTGAGCACCAAAGCCTGGTGAACTTTATACATATAAAATTCTGTTCACAATATAAGAATTGCCTGCAACCGGTGAACCTGGAAGAATAAGAAGTAAGACTGAACTGTCAACCAAAGAACTTTTCTGAACTTACACACACATTACATACACATGTGCTTAGAATTAGAAGGGGATTAAGTTAAGTTAGTTAAGTTAATAGTGATAAGTTAAAGTTTGATTCTGTTTTCATGTTCAAAGATAATTAAAAGCAACTTTTGTTTAAGTAATTGTTTGTCGTGTTGAATATCTATTGATGCTGGGTTTTGGTGTCCTTAGGGCTCGTAACATGTAGGAGAATGGATGTTCATACTGTGAAAGTCCTATGTCTCCATTACTGATAAGAATATTCTGATACAATTTTTGCTTCACCTACGCTTCATTTGCATAGTCCCCATATCAGAATTAAAATTTAAGCTTTAGTTTTGATTTTTATTTTGTGTGTGGACAGCATGATTGGCCTAGCGCAACGTCTTTACAGCACCAGTGATCGGGACCAGGGTTCAAATCCAAAGCTGTCTGTAAGGGATTTGTACGTTCTTCCCACATCTGCGTGGGTTTTATTTCGGGGGGGGGGGGGGGGCTCCAGTTTTCTCCCACCATTCCAAACATACCAGGGATCTAGGTTAATTGGGTGTAAATTCGGCGGGACTGGCTCTTGGGCTGAAATGGCCTGTTGCAGTGTTATATATCTAAATTTTAAAAAAATTGAATTATATATAAGTAAAGAAATTGTATAATTAATTACCATGACTTGTTGGCTTTTCTCTTCACCATTAATTTTAAAGTAAACTGATGTATAACCATGTCATTTAAACCACTGGAGCAGTGTTTCTTAAATTATACCTCAAAGTAGCTTGAACATTAAGAACAAATGAAGATTAAAACAAAGTTTAAATGTCAGCTGCTCATCACAGTCTAAGTTTTGCATTCTTTGTTCAAGATGCTAGATCTGTTTCTTAAGGAACAGTTTTGATATCTTTTATCCCCTTGGTCTCTCTTTGCTCTGTGATGTTCTATTTAGATTGATGAAGGAATGAACAGGAACTTGATGAACTCCCTACAGAGTCAGCTTTTCTTGACAAGGCGTATCATAGTTGCAGAGAATTCATTTGCGTTCTGTCATGGTTTTTCTGACCTGTACTTTTGTTTTTCTTTCACCAAAGCAAATGTTTATTTGCAAAGCTTATTTAGATTGACATCTGGTAACGTTACTGAATCAAGTCCTTTTTATTTTGCCATCCGTGCCTGGCATCAAACATTTTCAGTTCAGGCATAACCTATTTAAATGCGGACTAAGCCTTCATCTACATTGGCTTGATAATATGCTTTTAAGTCAATCTCAGAAGACGAATGCATACTATATACCACTGTGGCTTTGTCCACTTTGCATTGTTACCATCCTTTTAGCCAGCAAATGAGTCTGTCAGTTCAGCGACAAATTA
This sequence comes from Narcine bancroftii, assembly GCF_036971445.1. NCBI lineage: Eukaryota > Metazoa > Chordata > Chondrichthyes > Torpediniformes > Narcinidae > Narcine > Narcine bancroftii. Next base: position 237,762,995 of record NC_091473.1, on the reverse strand, counting down.
CATCCAGCTTTTTGCTCCACACCACTGGGATTGCATTAACAATGTTCAAATTCGTTTCATTTGGAATGCTGACACAAAACAGAGAAAGCTTTCATCATTTTCTATTTGGACCCAAGCATTTTCCAGGGATGCAACTACAGTGTGACAGAATGGTGCAATGCAGAAACAATGTTGGTTGTTTCTACTTGGACGATAAATACAAGCCAAATGACTTCTCTGTTGCCCAATATTTTGAGATCTGGCTAGCCCACTGCATTGCTCAGTTTCATTTCACATTGATGAAAGAATGTTTCAATTATTCATTTTTCAATGTGGCCTAACTATTCCCTTTTTTTTATTTGCAGTTCGAGTTGTAAAGAGTAAGCAGTGGTGTGAAATGATTCCCTGTTCAGAAGGAGAAATTTGTGGTTTATTAATGAACAAGTCAGGCTGGACCTGCACACAGCCAGGTGGTCGAATAAAAACAATAACGGTAGGCAACTCTGAGGATTTATATCATTAATTATATTACACTGTATACACTATGCTATTTTCATACATTTTCAAGGAACTTCAAAATCTGTAACAGCAATTGCAATAAAACGTCTTCATTTCACAGTCAATAGTGAAAAAATATGCAAGAGAAAAAATGGGCTGAATGCATTTTTTAAAAAAAAGAAATATGTAATAGACAATATCTATAGGATGTATCAATCTACAGTCTAATGGAATTAGATGCAAACACTTAATGCATTTTGTAATACAATGAAAAAAGGCAGTTAACTTGGAAGTAAATTCATTACATACCTTGTCTACAAATAGATAAATATGATGCATATTTTATGAAAAGATTGTGAAATAAATTGCACATTGTACTGCATATTTGAGGTATTTTATTCTCTTCTATGAAGAAAGGAAGGAAAAGTTGCAAATGTGAAAAAGCCATCATAGAACATAGAACATTGCAGCATTTTACAGGCCTTTCAGCCTAAGATGATAGAAACCTATTCAACAAACTAAACCTTCCTTACCTTATACTCATAATGCTCTATTTTTATTATATCCTCATACCTGTCTTTTAAATGTCCATATTGTACTGGCCTCCACTACTACACTTGGCAATGCATTTCAAGCACCCACTACTCTCTATGTAACAAAAAAATGTACCCCTGATGTCTCCCCTAAATATTTCTCCCCTCACCTTCTACAGATACCCTTTGGTGTTTGCTACTCTTGTCCTGGGAAAAGGGTACTTGCTGTCCACCATATCTATGCTTTTTGTAGAATCTATTGTCTTCTCTCATCACTTCAAAGAGAAAAGCCCTACCTGCTAACTTTACCTCATAAGACACTTTCTTAATCCTAATAAAACTCCTCTACACCCTCATCATACCTTTCACATTCTCCCTGTAATGAGGTGACCAAAACTGAACACAATATTCCAAATGTGGTCTAACCAGAGTTTTATAGAGCTACAACATTACCTCACAACTCTTGAACTCAATTCTCCAACTAATGAAGGGCAGCATACCATAAGCTTTTTTTAACTACCCTATCAACCTGCATGGCAACTTTGAAAGAGCTATGAATTTGGGCTACCTCTGATCATCCACACTGTTTTGAATCCCATCATTAACAATGTACTCTGCCTTAAAGTTTGACCATCCAAGATGCGTCACCTCACACTTATTGAGATTGAAACTCAATCTGCCACTTATCTGCCCAATTCTGATTCCTGTCCATATCCTGTTGAAACATACGATAACCTTCTACGCTATCCACAACATTTCCAACTTTCGTGTCATCTGCAAACTTACTGACCTATCCCTCTACTTCTTCATCTCGGTAAAAATCACATAAAGCGAGCTTCAGTACAGATCCCTGTGGAACTCCACTAGTTACTGTCCTCCAGGCAGAATACGTTGCATCCACTACTACGCTCCGCTTTCTGCAGGCAAGCCAATTCTGCCATAGATCCCCGGCCTCATGACTTCCTGAATGAATCTACCTCAGGGAATCTTGTCATGTGCCTTAGTAAAAATTCATATGCCCAACATCTTCTACCCTTCCCTCATCAATTTCTTTTATTACTTCCTCAAAAAAACTCAGTTAGACTCGTGAGGCAGGACTTACCCCTCACAAAGCCGTGCTGATTATCCCTGAGAAGATTACTCTTTCCCAAATGCTCGTAAATGCTGACCCTAAGAATTCTCTCCAATAGTTTGCCCACTACTTAATGTAAGGCTAACTGGTCTATAATCCCCTAGATTCTCCCTATTACTATGACCCTGTAAGAGGAATAAATAAATGTCAATGGGACATAAGAAGTAGAAAACTAGTAATTCATCTGTGACTTTACTGAGTTGTTGCATGGTATGTGAACTTTTGTTCCCCATGGTCATTCTTGTGAGCGCATCATATCAGTTGGAAGCAGCTGACAGCAAGACTGCATTTTGAAAAGATAATTTCCCCTGTAGTGACAGGATGTTGGTTTTTTTTTTATCAGCAATTGTTTGAATAACTGGTGATATTTTGGTGGAAAATCTGGCCTAATAACAACACAGAATGTTGAGAAGTCAGAGCTTTCAATTGGATGTGATTTTTGAGCTGTCATGACACTGAGAGTGTATCTCACTACAGCCCGCCTACAATTATAATCCACTAACATGTTTCAAGCAGTGGTCAAGGCTTCTAACATTAAATGCTTTAATAATCTAGCTGCAGAGTGCTCCGTTGTTCGAGAAGTTGTTTGATGTCAATAGAGATGTGTCAATTTATCAATGAACTCCTTTAAGTGTTGGTAAGCACAGTAATGAAGCAACTTAAATCACATGCTTGGGTGGAAGTGAACAATTTTCTCCCCATACAGAGGAATGTAAAGTAGAGTAATATATTACAAGCCTCCTCACTCCCTGTTTCATGATAAAGGTGCTCTCAAGTGGTGACTATTAATGGAGGTTACACACATTGTATTTGTTAAAATGATGAGAGAGAAAATATTTTGTAATTTAAATGACTGCAAAGCACTTCTTTTCTATTTAAAGGCAAAATAGAGAAATGATAAAGGTCATTTGTATCAAATGCTGATATAATTAAAATGGTGCTTGAGTTATTCGAAGCAAGGGTTGATGCAAGATTTGCAGGACCACATTTATTAAGAGACTGAAATTTTTAATGATAATATATGCTTAAATTAATGAAAATGTTTATACCCTGTGGTAAATCATAATTTAAAGAATTGAGAGAAAGAATAGTTCCAAGCAAATCTAAAGATGTAAACTCCATTGCTTTGCTTCTTATACTCATTTAATCTAGTATGAAGAAAGTGAACAAAATTTAGAAATATCCATCCCTATGTGGCCAGGCAGGTTTTTCTCACACTGCTCATCTAGTGATTTCATTCAGCTTCTCCTGCAAAACATATCAGGATTAATCTATTTGTTGCAAAATTACAAACTATTAGAGTTCAGATGTAGGGTCTTGGCCCAAAATATTGACCATTCCTTTACCTCCACAGATGCTGCTTGACCCACTGACTTCTTCCACCATGACCATGGTGTTTTTGGCTCCAGGTTACAGTATCTACAATTTCTGATGTCTCTCTAATCCATTTTATTTCCTGGTTTGAGCTGGACTAATCAGAAGTAAGAGTGAAAGACCAAATAATTTACTTCAATTTCACTTTGCTTAGGAGAACAAGATTTGGCTCTTGCTCTCAAAGCTCATCCAACAGCTAATACTGGAAGTCTCTAGAAAGCATGCAGTTGATTTGAGCTCCTGTGTTCTGGCAGATAAATAACTCAGGAGCCCCACTGTCCACGCATGAAGGCGAGGATTACCGTGGCTATTTCTAACAATGTGGAGCAGCAGGATGCCTGACTTTTTAAGAAGGAAACATGTAAAAGAATGCAGGGATAAAAGCTAATGAACGAACATTAAATAATATATTCTTCATGTCCACGAATGCAGCAATTAATCTTCATTATGTGAAACTAATGGTTAGCTGTTTCGGAACCAATGACCAGGGCTCAAATCCGGTGAACCCATGCTGATCAGGGTTTACCATTAACCCTTATGATCTACCCATGTCTGCGCGGATTTCCTCCAGGTACTCCAGGTTCCTCCCACTGTTCAAAGTTTACTGGGGGTTGTAGGTCAGTTGGATGTAATTGGGCAGCATGGGTTCATGGGCTGAAAGGATCTGTAACTGTGCATAATTTTTTTAAGAATCAATTTAATTTTAATAATTTTGGATCGTGTCCTGACACCACATTTTCATTTCAACTGTGCTTTATAAATTTCCTCAGGCAAATAAACTATATTTATCTTCTGTTTATTTTATATTTGGTAATTTTTTTTCTCCACATTTTTCATATTACAAGAAAACCAACTGAATTGAAACTGGTAGCTATAGGAACAGCAGCATATGAATAGCAGAAAGAACAAAAAATGAAAGCCTGCAATATGTCGGTGGGGAGAGGAAACAACACCTGTCACCCTGTGATGGTATCACCTCTAGAACCTTGATCTCACCAGGAGCACACTTAAGGTTAAACATTGCTTTTGAAGCTAATGCTGGATAGAAATCCGAAGACTTGCTCGTCCAAATATCATTAAAAAATAAGAAAATAAAGTTAATTTTAAAAATCCACATGTAAAAGCTCTTCATAAGTCTATCTTGTATTTTGCTGTGTGGTTCATAGTCGATAAAACTATGAAGCATGAGTTCTTGTCAAGTGCAAACGTGCTTCTAGGTTCTGAGGGTTTGCAAGCATTTTTTTCAATGTAGCCTGGAGAGGTTGTGAGGAGGGAGGAAGATGATCATGACGTTTAAACAAGGCTCTGGCATGAGAAAGTAGGAAATCATTTGTACTGAACAAATGCAAGCTTCGTTTCTCAGGGCCAAGAGCTGGTAAAGAAGTATTGGAGGAAGCGGTTGCCTGCAGCTAATAAGCACTGTTCTAACACCAGAAGGAAAGTTTATCCCAGCACTAGTGCTGCATGCACTCTTCCTATGAACTTTCCTCACTTCCACAGTGACAATTTCCTTCGAACAACTCTTGTAATCTCTTTTTCAGAGATTTCTGCAGGGTTTATCATTAACCCCTGCTCCCAACCACCCACTGGGTTTAGAGAAAGGCTAAACTGCAGATAATGGCATTTTGTGCAAGCAATGGGAAGTAGGAGGGGCTCAGCGGATCACGGATTATCCATGGAGAGAAATGGTCAGTCAATGTTTTGGGTTGCGACCCTTCAGCGAGACTCTATCAGTCTCAAGATTCATTACCCTTTTCTTATCCTCTCTAAATACTGTCTTTATGTTCTCTGATCCCTCTTCTTCAAATTTATTGTCAGAGTACATACATGTCATCACATACAACCCTGAGAATCCTTTTTTTTTCTTGCAGATGTGGCAGAATTACCACTAATTGGTAGTGCAACAAATAAACTGTACTCAGCGTAAATATGTAAATAACGAACTGTAAGCAGATAATGAATCGAAACAAACCGTGCAATACAGAGAGAACAAAAAGAAAATCCATAAAATGCACAAATAAAAGTCCTGATTGAGTTTGACGTTGGTAGAGGGGTAGCAGCTGTTCCTTAACCTGGTGGCGGGAGCCTTATGGCACCTATACCTCTTTTCTGATGGCAGCAGTGAGAACAGAGCTTGTGCTGGGTGGTGAGGGTCTTTGATGATTGCTGCTGCTCTCTGATGGCAGCATTCTCTGCAGATATAATGGGGAGGGATTTATCTGTGATGAGCTGGGCTGTGTCCACTATCTTTTGGAGGGCTTTACACTCCAGAGTATTGGTGTTCCCAAACCAGACCGTGATGTAGCCAGTCACCACACTTTCCACCACACCTCTGTAGAAATTTGCCAGGGTTTATGTTGTCATACCAAATCTCTGCAAACTCCTGAGGAAGTAGAGGTGCTGATGTGTTTTGTCATGATGCCATTGGTGTGTTGGGTCCAGGAAAGATCCTCTGAGATAGTGACTTCCAAGAACTTAAATACGCTCACCCTTTCCACCTCTGATCCCCCAATGGTTATTCGATTTTATACCTCTGGCTTTCCCTTTCTGAAGTCAACAATCAGCTCCTTAGTTTTTGTGACATTTGAGTGCAAGATTGTTGTTGGTGCACCATTCAGCCAAGTTTTCAACCTTCATCCTGTATGCTGACTCATCCCCCTCCTTTATACAAACCACAAATGTGGTATTGTCGTCAAATTTGCAGATGGTGTTATTTTCGTACCGAGCCACACAGCCGTAAGTGTAAAGTGAGTAGAGCAGGGGGCTAAGAACACAACCCTGTGGTGCTCCGGTACTAATAAAGATTGTGGAGGAGAAGTTCTTACCAATCTTCACTGATTATGAGCACTGCCCTTGCTCAGTGCTAATTGATTTTCCTTTTTTACTGTACATCATGCTCTGTAAATTGTTGCTTGTCATGCGAGGGATTCTCTTCATTGCAGAATCCTTCCCATTGTACAGGGTATATTGAAACAAATAGACATAAGCATAAAACTTAAAGTTATCGCATTTTAAACTACAGTCTAACTCCCTGAACTCACTCTGTAGGTTCTCTTCCCTTTTCCTACCAATGTTGTCTCTACCCATCTGGCTATTCTCTCTCCCTCTAAAACTCTCTGTGCCCTAAAGACATGCCTGGGAGGCAATGTACTATCCCAAAGTCTCGGTCTCCTTTGCAAAAACACTTGCCTGTTCCCCTCACTCATGAATTCCTCATCATTGCTGTTTAGACTTTTCCCAGTCCTGCTATGCAACAGAGCTAACTGTGGTGTCTCAAACTTGAATGCTGGTATCACTTTCGTCTGAGAGATCATCCGAAAATGTATCTAAAATGGTATCCCTGTTTGGGATACCTGATCACTACTCACCCTCCTGATTGAAGCCCGATGATCACCAAAACCTGTAGCACTTCAACTTCATAGTCTATTATAAGCCATTCCCAAGATGGTCATTCCCACTATATCTGCTTCTCCTTTTATATCTCTCACTTGCTGCTGGGTTCACGGGTGCTGCTGGTCATGGTGGCATTGCTGGGCTCCAGGTCACCTGTGCTTCTCCAATATCTCACTTCTTGCTACTTCTCTTTTCCACCATCTTCACTGTTTTCCCAGAATTATCCTCTACTTTGCTCATAAGTTACAGTTTTCCATTTGCTGACGTTCATACCCAGTATCCAGGGTGGCATAGTTAACATAGCAGTTAGCGCAAGGCTGTTACAGCATTAGCGACCGGGGTTCAAATCCCGGCACTGGCACATTCCTCTCATGTCTGCGAGGCTTTTCTCCATGTTCTCTGGTTTTCCCCACGGTTCAAAAAAAATCGTATTGAGGGTGTAGGTCATCTGGGTGTAATTGGCCAGTACACACTCATGGGCCGAAAGGGTCTGTTAACATGCTGTATGTCTAAATTTTTAAAAATTATGTAGTTGACTAACCTCTCAACCTACCCAACTGTGGGTGAGAAGTGGGATATTTGAGTACCACTGTTAAATTTGGTTCGACCTCTGGATTTTTGGCAGCAAGCTCTGTTCCCATTCCTTGCCCAACTCCCTGCAAAACATCCGGCCAGAACTGCTGCTTTATATGAGATCTGATCAAAATTTCAATTCCAAAATTAATAAAAATTTTGGTCCACATTCTGAAAATCAAAATGACACTGTGTATTTGGGGATTTAACCTTGCTAATGGAGTGTATATATGCAGCTTACATTTTAAGGTTGTGTGCTATTAATATAGATTACTCTCAGGAACTGATAAAGAGAAGCAATTTGTCTTCACTTGAAGGATGTCATAAAGGTTACAAGTTTATATTCTCTGGTACAGATTCACTGCAGATGAACATGAAGTACACACTGAAGACGGCAAGCAAAAGCAGAAATCTCCTCAATCCAAATCTCTAATGTTAGTTGATTGTGGTAATGGTTTTCAACTTTTGAGCAACTGTAAATTAATTCTTCCTTTTTTTTTAAAGAATGCTTACTTTTATCTGAATTTTAAAGAAGGATGGCATCAGCCATCACTAAACAGAGTGATCAGAGCAGTTCTGGTTCTGTTGCGTTAATAATCTTAGTGTTCCTATGACTTGTATCCAAGGTGACAGAATGAAGGTACTGAATTTCAAGCAAAGTGCCAATTTTCTGCTGCACTATTTTTAATCGTGCAATTCTTGACTTATTTTCCAAACTTTTCCTTGGATATGGGTGGTCTTCTTAATTTTCCCTTTGAATCTATGCCCCCACCCCCCCTCCCAGTTATACCTTTTTTTTTCCCCCTTTCCACAGTCAATGACCTGAATTCGTTGAATAAACAGGAATAAACCAAGTGAGTGAATGTGGATCATGGTTGGTCAGGATGAGAAAAAGTCAACAGATCAACCAGAAACTAAAACAATATTCTTCCGCACAAATATGATTCTTCCTCAGTTCAAATCTTAGGACTATGCACATTGAAATCTTCGTATAATATTTCAACACAATATTATTGGGATAGATTGATGCTGGGCAAGATGAAAGCATTCATCCCATTCGCCATGCACCAGCTCTTAGAAATGGATAACAATGTTTTAACTACTTGCTTAGTCTCCAGTCTGACCATAAACAGAGATGTTCATTCCTCCTTTTTATATGCAGAAGGGGAAAAATTTAACGTCTTTTTTTTCTCACTTCAGCATCATTTAAATAACACTGTGTCCTTCTTTGATCATTTTACGATGAATATTGGCACAAATGGCAATCTTGTTTATAAATGGAATATCTATATCACAGAGAATGACATTGACACCAACGTTTGTCATACTTAGGAGAAATTTGTCAGCTCAGATGTTGATCGATGGATTATGGAAGCATAGCAGTTAGCTATGCATAAGTTTGGTAACCACGCAAGGGTCCTTTTTTCATTATCCGTTCTGGAATTTCAAGAAATCATTTAGTTCAGTACACAGCTGAAAATGTTAAAAATTTACACAACTTTGTATCTGACAATGGCAAAACTATCAATCTCCATATTAGCATTGACAGTTCCCTAATAATCATACATAATCCCCTAACTCCATTTGGGCTCATAATTTGGGCTCATATGATTAATGTTTAATTTCCAGAACAAAGGTTATCCTAACCTCAATAGATGGCCTTTAATAGTACTTACATTTTTGCATGCTTTGAGCACCAAGATATTGTTGACCCTGCCACTGAAGCAGATGGGAAGGTTTGCAAGACCGTAATCCTCTGCCAGCCTACTGTTCCTGTTGTACATTGTCCTGTCGAAATAAATATTTTCATCGTGAAACCCTAGAAAATGTTGATGACATCCCATATCTTAGGATCAGCCTCCCAATGAAGGTAGACATCCATAATGAAATTCACCACATCCTTCAATAAATAAGCACACCCTTGGGTTTATCAAGGAACAAAATATTTGAACATGGCACAAAATGACAGTATCCTGGACTGCAATAGACCACTTCTTCCTTTGTTCTTCCAAACCCTGGACTACATAGAGAAGTGATCTGACTATTGTCTTGGCAAAATCACTGGAAAGATGAGTTAACCAGTGTCGGTGACCTCTCCCAGGACAACAAGCCCAGCCCTGAGGCCCTCGATAACACTCAATCAGCAGTAAAGGACAAGCCACAATCTCTGTGTTGTCCACAATCATAACAACAGATACCTGAAATCTATTCCAAACTCCATTATGAGAAGCAAGTAACTAAGGGACAGAGAAGATTCTCAGTGTTTCTCCAAGTCCACGTCTGCTCAATGTGGTATGTCAGGAGCTTGTTCTTCTAGTCTGTCACCATGACATTGGAGAAGGCTGAGGGCAGACATGACGATGGCAATGTGAAGGAATGTTGAAATTACAGTCGATCGGTAGCTTATGGTGGCTGCTGTGGACACTCAAGACCTTTTCTTTGAACACTTTGCTGGTGTCATGGAAAGGAATGGGGATCAGGACAGATCAACGTATAGAAAATCGAGTGTGGGGTTGCCTGCCAGGATTTCATTGAGGTGAAGGGTAAATAGACATGGTCAAGGGTTTCTCGGTAGTTACAAAGAGCCACGGTAGGTGGAGTGAGATCATCGTGGGAGATGTGATATGAATTATGAAGTGAGGTTAACCTTGATAATCAGGCTGAAGAAAAAGGTAGAGAGGATCACTGGGGTCTTCCTCCCACCCATCAACTTGACCTACCAGGACTGTTGTCTGAAGAGGGCGTCCAAAATCTTTGAGGGCCCCTACCACCCCACCCAGAGCACCTTTTAGCTACTCCCTTTAGGAAAGAGATACAGGAGTATCAGAGCCAGCACCTCCAGGCTAAGAAACAGTTTCTTCCTGCAGGCAGTGAGAATGCTGAACGACTAAATGTACTGCTCACACTCACCTTTTGAGACTCTACTATTTATTAATTTTTATATACATATATTTGTCCTGCATGTCTATAACTCACCTGAATGTGTATTATGTCTGGTTGTGTTCTTGCATGCTTTTTCACTGAAGAACACTGGCTGATGGGCTTGTACTTGTACAATCAGATGATAAATAAACATGAACGACCATTATTTTGCTCTTCGTGGGTGGCTGGCTCTAGTAAAGGGAGGCTGGGGGTGGGAGGATTATGATTTTTGGGCAGCTTGATTGGTTGGGAGATAGAGAACATTGATTTGAGCAGTTTGTAGTTGGGAAAGGTGATTGACAATATGGTTGGTCGTTGAGTGGGGTTAAATCGGGGAAAAGCTTGGAAGTTGGAGATCATTCTGAGATTAGGGATGGGGTTTTCTACAGGTTTAACTACCTAACTTGGAGAAGACTGACCTGAAATGGGTCGCAACATTAAATCATATCGAATTAAGACCCGTATAAAGTCATATTCAATCAGATTTAGTAGGGTCTACCTCCTGTGTAAATTAAAGGCTTTAGCCAGAGTGGTCTGTGTAGGCTGTGCTTCATGTTTTAATATTTTATTGATCAGATATAGTTTTTTTCTCTGATGCAAAGGTATAGGTATTAGATTCCTTGTGCATATGCATGTACCATAGGATTCTAAATTAAAACTGTCAATTTTGTTTAATTCACAACAAAAGTTTAACAATATTTTAATTTTCCTTAAAATTGGATCATGTAGTATATAAAAGCATGTTTTTGTGGAACTCAGTTAGTTCCTTGTGATGTTTTAGTTAAGATTTCAAACATGCAGTTTTTATTATTTTATTTACCAGATTTTCCATTCAGTTATATCTGAATTGTCACTTCAAAACAACATTTATTTGGTTACTGCAACCTTAATCAGCCTGAAGTGATTTAAATACAAATGTTAAAGCAACAGTAGCGGAAGTGGAAAAGAGCTAGAATATTGATTGCCAAATTGGCCACTAGAAAGTCAACTGGATAGTCTGATTGATTGCCTGTTTTGTGCCAAAGTTTTGTGCCAAAGTTGAAATTTACTTCTGTGTCTATCAATTCAGTATCCACAATCCATTCTAATGCCATAAACCCCTGTGAAGTTAATAGTTAGATTTGTCTTTCATTTTCTTCGTTCTGTATGTAAAAGTTGATAGAACAAAGGTACATTTTCATTGAGGTGAGTTCGGAATTAGAATCAGGTTTATTGTCATTTGTTGTTTCGTGGCAGCAGCATATTGTGTAGAGCAAAGTGCAACAACTACAAATGACAATTCCATAAAAACAAGGTTAAAAAAAAACTACTAATGCAAAAATAGTGAAAGAGTGAGGTAGTGTTCAAGGGTTCATTGTCTGTTCAGACATCTGATGGCAGAGAAGAAGAAGCTGTTCTTGTAACATTGGGTGTGTGTCTTCATACTTCTGTACCACCTTCCTGATGGTGGCAGTGACAAAAAGGCATGTCCTGGATGGTGGGTCCCTTTTATGATGGAAGCTGCTTTGTTGAGGCATCACCTCTTAAAGATGTCCTTAATCCAGTGAAGACAAATGCCTTTTATGCCATTGGCCATGTTTACAACTCTCTGTAGCCTGTTTCTGTTCTCTGCATTGTACTTTCATGCCAGACAATGATGCAACCAGTCAGAGTGCTCTTCACATTACACCTGTAGAAATTTGCAAGAGTCTTCACTGACATACCAAATCTCCTCAAACTCCTAACAAAGTATAGCCACTGAAGTTCCTTCTTCATAATTCCAGTGACATAATGGCCCTAGGATAGTTCTTCACTGATGATGACATCCTGGAAGTTGAAGTTTCTTATCCTCTTCCCTGCTGACCCCTAAATGACAACTAGTTTGTGACCTGGCTTTCCCTTCCTGAAATGCACAATCAATTTCTTAGTTTTACTGACGTTGAGTGCAAGATTGTTATTGTGACACCACTCAGCGAGCTGATCTATCTCACTCCTATATGCTTCCCCGTGGCTATCTGTGATTCTGCCGTCGGCAAATTTGGAGATGTCGTTTGAATTGTGCCAAGCTACACAGTCATGGGTGCAGAGAGCAGAGGGCTAAGCCCACATCCTTGAGATGTGCCTGTGTTGATTGTCAATGAGGTGATGTTGTTGCCTATCCACACTGACATCTGCTGTGGAATGATTGTGGCGATAGGAAAATTGCAGTGAGCCTGGGTCTTTGCTTAGAGACGTTAATTCTGGCCGTGACCAACCTCTCAAAGTATTTCATTATAGTAGATGTGAGTGCTGCACAGATTTTGTGAAATTAGGGCTCTATGACGAATAGTTTCTATGCAATATAATCAGTAATTGAGAAATTATGACCAGTCTGCATTATATATAATAGCTAGCTGGTGGTGGATAGTCATAAAATTGCTCCAGTAGGTCTCAGAATTGCCAGTCACTATATTTCATGAATCATAACCCAACAAGATTAATATATATATCAAGTTCAGTAACAGGAATCTTTTCTGAATATAATGATTGTTTAAAAGTGTAACCATGTACTATCCTTACAATGCCTTCCAACTTTATCTTCTCCTTAACGTGCTCTTTCTTGAGAGCACCATTTATACTCCATCCCTTCTATTCATTTCACTTTGCTTCTAAAACCATTTGGAGTTCATTCACTTGATTTTTATCAGACTTTCTTGAACGATAAACTGCCTCTGTTAAGCATTCTTTAAAAAAAAGTGTCTTGGACAATTAAAGGTGTTGTATTTTATTGTTTATCTTGGTCTATGTAAGCTGAATTATTAGAAAATTATGAACTCAGAGCTTGCCATTTTTCATTGAGCCAGAGACCTGAAAGGAAATCCCAAAGATTGAAGGAGTTGAAATCCCAGAATTATGCCTAAATCATATGTATTGATTCTCTTTGGTTCTGATACTATCAGAATTTTTGGAATCAATGGAAGGCATACAAGTGTTGCATGCAATTGGCCAACACAGTCCTTATTACCATCGGCACATAGTAAAAGACTCAACACCACCAATCTATATCAACGTAGACACTGCCACAGATTTCAACATTGATAATTATGATAGGGCTCTGCAAATACTGAAGCCTTTGAGAAAGACTTTGTGAACTCTTCCTTAACCCCAGTTTGGGTTTGGAATATATAAAAAAAGGAAAGAATGGCTCACATAGTTCCTCTCTCATTGTGTTTTGTGATACAATAGCATTAACTTCAAATATAACTTTTTTTACCCCCCTTCCCCCCACCCACTGAGTATTTTAATGAATTGTCTTTTCAGGACGAAGAATTTATTGGCTTATCTCAATGGTTTTTGGAAGCATGCTGAGAGCATAGAACATCAACGCAACTGGGTCATTGATTCTCTTTGTGTTCATTTGCATATTAATGATACACTGCTTTACAAGTGAGAAATTTCAGATTTCTGTTTTGGTCCATGCTTGTTAACATTAATTGTCTTTCCACTGGAAAGCTTTGAAAATCATGTCTCAAACCAGAAAAAAACTGGAAGCAGATGTTGGAAATTAATTGTGTAAGGGACACATATCTCTGGGCAGGGAGTAAGATGTTAATATTCACAGAAGGTTGATCAAAACATGAAAAGAATTAATTTAACATTACAGATGAAGAAACAAAATTATTAAAAAAAAAGGTAGGAGCTATGCCCCTTTTGAGGACCAAAATTAAAGGCAGGTCCTGAGGAGAACGAGGTCAAAATAATCTGCCTTCCATGAACACCCAATGCCTTTATTGCCAAAAGCATACATTTTTAGAGTTCTTATGCAACTATTAATGAAGTGCCCCAAAATTGACCATAGAACAATTACAGCAAGAAACAGATTTTCAAACTCGGTTTGCCAAAGAGTTCTCAAATGCCATCATGTATTTTCTAAGGGAAAGATTTGTATGCAATCTAGGGGTTGACCAGAGAGGTGTGTTAATTTTTTTCCAGTATGTTGATTATTACATGAAACCTGACTGAGCCTTGGTCCCACAACTTTTTATTCTTGATTTCAGATGTATTGTCAGAGTACATACTTTACAACCCATACAACCCTGAGATTCCTTTTCCTGCACGCAAGGCAGAATTACCACTACAGACATTGATAAAGACAACTCAGAAAACAAGCCATTTGGCCCTTCTAGTCTGTGCCAAAACTTCATGCTAGCCCCACTGACCTGCACCCATTCCATAACACTTCAGACCTCTCCCATCAATGTATCCATCCAATTTATTCTTATTAAGAGTGAGCCTTCATTTACCATGTCAGATGGCAGCTCATTCCACACTCGCACCACTCTCTGAGTGAAGAAGTTCCCCCTAATATTCTTCCTAAACCTTTCCACTTTCACCCTAAAGCCATGACCTCTCCTATTTATCTCTCCTAATCTAAGTGGAAAGAGCCTATTTGCATATACTCTAGATATACCACACAAAATTTTGTACACGTCTATCTAATCTCCCCTCATTCTTCTATGCTCCAAGGAATAAAGTCCTAACCTGTTTAATCTTTCCCCATAACTCAACTCCTGATGATCGGGCAACATCCTAATAAATCTTCTTTTCACTCCTTCAACCTTACTGATATCCTTCCTGTAATTTGGTGACCAGAACTGTGCAAAATATTCCAAATTTGGCCTCACCAATATCTTATATAACCTCACCATAACATCCCAACTCTTGTACTCAATACTTTGATTTATGAAGATCAAGATGCTAAAAGCTTTCTTTACAACCCTGTCTACCAGTGATGCCTTTCTCAGGGATTTATGTATCTGTATTCCCAGATCCCTTTGTTGCTCTGCACTTCTTACTGCCCTACCATTTACTATGTATGTTCTACCTTGGTTTGTCCTTCCAAAATGCAACACCTCATATTTTTCTGCATTAAATTCCATCTCCCACTTTCTGGTCCATTTTTCCAGTTGGTCCAGATCCTTCTACAAGCTTTGAAAGCCTTCCTGACTGTCCACAACGCCTCCAATCTTAGTGTCATCAGCAAACTTGCTGATCAAATTTCCCACATTGTCCTCAAGATCATTGATACAGACAACAAACAAAAATGATCTCAGCACTGATCCCTGAGGCACACCACTAATCACAGGCCTCCAGTCCGAGAAAAAATCATCCACTACCACTCTCTGTCTTCTCCCATTCAGTCAATTTCAAATCCAGTTTACAATCTCTCCATGGGCACCAAGTGTCTGAACCTTTTGAACTAACCTCCCATGTGGGACCTTGTTAAAGTCCATGTAGACAACATTAACAGCCTTTCCTTCATCAACTTTTTTGGTAATCTCCTTCAAAAAACTCTAAGATTTATTAAACATGATCTACCACACACAAAGCCATGCTGTCTATCCTCAATCACCCCTTAGTTGTTCAAATACATATAACTGATCTCTCAGATTACCCTCCAATAATTTACCTACTACTGACTTATTGGTGGTTCAAAAAAAATGTACGCAATGTACATGTGTAAACCAATAATGATGTATCCAAACTGACTGAGCAATGCAGAGCATTAAAAAGGTCAATAAATTGCAAAAGTAAATGTCCTTAAATGAGTCCCTGATTGAGTTCATTGTTGGAGGAGTAGTAGCTGTTCCTGAACCTGGTGGTATGAGACTTGTAGCACCTATACCTCTTTCCTGATGGTAACAGTGAGCATGGAGCATGTGCTGGGTGGTGTGGATCCTTGATGATTGTTGCTGCTCTCTAACAGCAGTGTTCCCTCTTTGACGGTGGGGAGGATTTTGCCTGGGATGTGTCCACTACCTTTTGCAGGGTTTTATGCTCAGGAGTATTAATGTCCCCATACCAGACTATGATGCAGCCAGACAGCCCACTTTCCACCATACATCTATTGAAATTTGCCACAGTTTCTGGTGTCTGCAAACTCCTGAGGAAGTAGAGGTGCTGACGTGCTTTCTTCACGATACCATTAGTGTGTTGGGTCCAGGAAAGATCCTCCAAGATAGTGAAGCCAGAAGACTTAAATTTGCTTACCATCTCCTTCTCTGATTCCCAAATAATCACTCTGATCCCCCTCACTGAGCCATTCATATAGGGGCGGCATGGTTAGCATAGCAGTTAGAGCAATGCTATTACTGCAACCGGGCCGAGGGTTCGAATCCCATACTGTCTATAAGGAGTTTGTATTTTCTCCCCATGTCTGCCTTGGTTTTCCTTCTGGGATCTGGTTTCCTCCCACCATTCGAAACACACTGGGGTTTTTAGACTAATTGAGCAGAACGAGCTTGTGAGCTGAAATGGCCTATTACCGTGCTGTATGTCAAAAAAATATTGGGACTGCATTTTAAGCACTGTGGTTGATAATTGCATCTAGAATGATCCTGTAACATGAGTGATTGCAATTGGGTACCCATTGGTTTCTGTACCTCCTTTTATCTCAAATGCCACTTCGTAAATATATCATAGAAATTATACTTGGTGATAAAGACAACTTGACAATAAATCATATTTCTTTTCATTATTTTAAGACATGCTAACTTTGTGGAAAGCATTTGACACACATTGTTCAAGATAACAGGCAGAAGATTAAGTGAAAACATTACATCTTTGTTTGATGACATTACTCTCAATGCCCTTGTTTAGCTCATTGTGAGGTCACCACACAACTGCAAATTTATTTTTACCCATTGATTTCTTCTCTCATGAAGTAGGCCAATTTGCATTGCAATTGATGCTGATACTATAAGAAGATAAACTGAGAGTAGTTCAATCAGGAATTAAGTAAATGCAGTAACATGACATTTTATGATTGTTTCCAGAAATCATATAGGAAAATAAACTTTTAAATAACAGCTGCAAATATTTGTTTCTAATGTGGTAAGTAGGCTTCAGTCCAGTAAAGGATAGTTTCGTTCATTTAAATTTCTATAATTTCTATACTGTGTGGGATTCCTTTCATTAACAAATATATGATTAAATATATTTTAATTAAATGAACCAAAAGTATCAACTGTGGTTGCTTCACTCTTGTATTGGTATGCGAATTAGGCCCACAGATTGTTATCTTTTATTGATCGTAAAATACAATTTTATATTCTGTTACCTTTTATCTGCACTAGTTTGAAAGAAATTCCCTTATGGCAAGCTTGTTCATGTTTTTACAAGAAGTGCAAAACACAAGGGACTCAATTATCAATGTGCTTGGTCGCTATTCTTTTATTGAGCAGGTTCATGGCTTGAGATTCTCATCTGCAGCTGACTTTTCCTTGGGAAACTGTAACTGGGTTTCCCTTTACTCCCAAAATTGCTGGATAACAGAACCAAATTGAGATTTTCAATCCTGCAATTAGAAGGACATATATACATGATAGAAGATTTCTTGCTGAATTCTCAAATTGAAGTACTTGCTTCAGAAGTAAGAATTGCTTGCGAGGTAAATTATAGTCATTACTGTCAAGTTAAAAAAAAAGGCTACATCTGTTCCTGACAGCATTAGAGCGCTGATCTGTATTATTTCTAGAATCTGCTTATTTCTGACATTTTGTGTGCACAAGTGTGAAAGTGGGAAATATGTGCATTATCTCCTCCCCCACAAAAATCAACTGTTGCAGAAGAACAGGCAGGCATATTTGCTTCCAGCTTTTGTGTTTGTCAGCCTTGATGCATGTGAAATAATTGCAAGACAATTACTGCTCTTCACAATAAAGTGCCATACCTCAACCTTCCACAGCAATGTAAGAGATTTGTGGGCACTGCGCCCAACTTCCTCAGTGGTGACCAAAAACTCCATGGCACAGTTCCCACCTCCCTGAATTATTGGAATGCTTCACAGCACCACGGTAGCTCTTCATGCTCCACAGTATCTGCACTCCTTGGAGCTGTTCTAGCCATTAGACACTAGCCCCACTCAGTCTAAGAAGATAACAGTACAACACCATCTCCATAGAACAGTAGATGTGCCCAACCTACATCTCCCACTGACAGCTCAGTCAGGGTAAGTATCTGAATTAAGTAGATTTTTAAGTTAACATTTTCTTTACTCTTGAGCTAAATTCCAATTTGTACATGAGCAGTGATTGATGGATTAAAGGAATGTAGTAAGGCCTTTAAAATGACATTCAATAAAGACTTTGGTTTGAGAACCCTGCTTGAGATGAAAGCCAAGTGCAACAGAATTTCAAGAAATTGTTTGACAGTATAAGAAAAAAGGAATAGTCTTTTTCATTTAAGTATTTTAAGGGAGTTAGAAAGGCTAGCATTTAATTTCTTTCTCTTTTTGGATATGAATGGATTACTCTGCTGGTCCGAATTGAAGAACTATTAATATTGGTGGATGTGGAGTCACGTGAGAGGCACTTAGACAGATGTGAACATATAAGGAATGGTGTTGTATGGACCATGTGCAGGCAGATGTGCAGTTTAAATTGGCATCATGATCAGGTCAGACATGTGGGCTGAATTGCACTGTTATATGTTCTATGCTCGCAAGGCCAAGGCCTGATGATGGGCAGCAGATTTCTTTTCCTCAAGGATGGTAAGAAACTGGTTGGGATTTTTTTTATACACACTTCATAGTTACCTTTACTGTGACGAGCATTTTTAAATTTTGAACACAGAACACGACAGCACAGTATAGACACCCTTCGGCCCTCAATGTACTGCCGACCCATTTATTCCTTAAATAAGTATTAAACCCTCCCTACCCCATAACCCTCTGTTTTTCTTCCATCCATGTGCCTGCCTAAGAGTCTCTTAAATGTTCTATTGTTTCAGCATCCATCACCATCCCCAGCAAGGCATTCCAGGCACACAGAACTCTATGTGTAAATAACACCCTTGATGTCTCCCCTAAACTATGCTCCTTTCACTTTGTACATATGTACTCTGGTGTTTGCTATTCCTACCCTGGGAAAAAGGTGCTAGTTGTCCACCCTGTCTATGCCTCTCTTAATCTTGTACACATCTATTAAGACTCTTCTCATCCTTCTACCCTCCAGAGAGAAAAATCCAAGTCCTGCTAACGTTGCCTCATAAGACTTATTTTCCAATCCAGGCAACATGCTGGTAAATTTCCTCTGCACACTCTCTATGGCTTCCACATCTTTCCTATAATAAGAAGACCAGAACTAAACACACCAAGTGTAGTCGCACCAGAGATATGTAGAGTGGCAACGTGACCTCTCAACTCCTGAACTCAATCCCCCTATTAATGAAGCCCAACATCCCATTGGCTTTCTTAACCATCCTAACAACCTGTGTGGCGACCTTGAGGTATATATAGATTTGAACCCAGGGTCCCTTTGTTCATCCACATTTCTAAGAAACTGACCATTAACCTTATACTCAGCATTCTGGTTTCTTCTTCCAAAATGCATCACCTCATACTTGTCTTGATTAAATTCCATCTGTCAATTTTCCATCCAACTCTGCATCCTTTCTATATCCTTTTGTAACCTACAATAACCTCTGCACCATCCACAACTCCTCCAACCTTTGTATCTTCTGAAAATGTACTGTCCCATCCTTCCATTTCTTCATATAGGCCATTTATAAAGATCACAAAGTGCAAGGGTCCCAGAACAGAACTCCACTAGTTCCACTAATTCCAAATTATTTAATTAACTGAACTGTAATTTATTACAGTTGTGATTAATTTTTAGTGTACATACATGACATCACATACATCCCTCAGGCTCTTCCTCCTGCAGGCAAAGCAGAATTTGGTAGTTCAAAAAAAATCTATACTTAGCATGCACATGCAAACAAATAAAGCAATGTAAACAAACTGACCGGGCAATACAGAGATAAAAAAATTAAAAAACTGCAAAAGTAAGAGTCCTTAAATGAGTTGGTTGTTAAGGAATCTGATGGTGGAGAGGTAGCAGCTGGCCCTGAACCTGGTGATACAAGTCTTGTGTCACCTATATCTCTTTCTTGATGGTAGTAATGAGAATGGGGTGATGTGTATGCTAGATGATTGCTGCTGCTCTCTCAATGCAGTAAATTTTCTCAATGATGGAAGGGTTTTGCCTATGGTGACCAGAGCTATCCACGCCCTTTTGTGGGGCTTTCTGCTCAGGGATATTGGTGTCCCCATACCAGACCTTACTGGCCAGTAGCACTAACTTTGACTGTGATAAAATGCTTTGAGAGGCTGGTCATGGCCACAATTAACGTACCTAAGCAAAGATCTGGACCTACAGCAATTCGCTCATCGTTACAAGCGCTCGACAGCAGATACAACATCGCTGGATCTTCACTCAGTTCTGGATCACCTGGAAAACAGCAATTCATACATTCGGCTGCACTTCATTGACTACAGCTCTGCCTTCATTACCATTATTCCCTCAGTACTGGTCAAAAAGCTACAAACTCTAGGCCTCTGTACCCCCTCGGCAACTGTATCTTGACTTTCTCATCAGAAGACCTAAGTAGGTACGAATTGGAAACAACGTCTCCTGCTCACTGATTATCAACACAGGCACGCCCTAAGGATGTTTGCTTAACCAACTGCTCTACTCGTTATACACACATGACTGTGTGGCCAGGCACAATTCCAATGACATCTACAATTTTGCTGATGACGCCACAGTTATCGGCAGAATTACAAACAGCACTGAGGAATTGTACAGGAGGGAGATAGATCAGCTCGTTGAATAATGTAACGACAATGTCAGCAAAACCAAGAAGATCACTGTGGACCTCAGGAGGACGTTGGGAGGAACACGACCCAGTTCCCATCAAGGGCTCAGTACAGGAGAGGGTCAAGAACTTTAAATTCCTGAGTGTTAACATCCCCAAGGATCTGTCCTGGAGCCTCCACATTGATGCAATGACAAAGAAGGCTCACCAGAGACTATACTTTGTGAGGTGCCTGAGGAGATTCGGTATCTCACCAAAGTCTCTCGTAAATTTCTACAGGTGTACTGTGGAGAGTATTCTGGCTGATTACATCACTGCCTAATATGGAGGCGCCAACTCTCAGGGCAAGAATAAACTCCAGAGGGTTGTTACTCACCCTACGACATCATAGGCACCAGACCACTCCATCGAGGACATCGACATGAGGCGGTGTCTTAAAAAAGCAGCCTCTATTCTCAAAGACCCCCATCACCCAGGCCACACCCTCTTCACTCTGCTACCAATGGGGAAAAGATACAGGAGCCTGAAGCTGAGAACTCAATGGCTCAAGGACGGTTTCTTATCTGCTGCCATCAGATTCCTGAATAATCAATAAATTATTATTTTTACTTTTTATTATATTGTTGTGAGATGGTAATAATATTAACATTTTCGCTATGATGCTGTCGCATAATTCCGAATTTCATGACTTGTTTCTGACAATAAATTCTGATTTAGACTGTGTTGCAGCCAGTCAGCACAACTTTCCATTGCACATCTCCAGGGTTTCTGATGTTGTAACAAACCTCCGCAAATTCCTGAGGAAATAAGTTGTCATATCTATTATCATCTGATTGTTCAAGAACAACCCAATGAAACAGTGTTCTCTGGTCCTGGGTACAAAAACATGCAGATACGCAACCAGACATAACACACGTACAGACAAAGAAAATCCTATGCAGTATATGTATTTCATCCCTACAAACAAAATAAATAAATAATACTTTTTTACATATGAGAGTCTCAGGTGGTTAGTGTGAGCAGTTCCTTTCGTCATTTAGCATACTCACTGCCCATGGGGAGAGCCGGCCAGGATGCTCTCAATGGAGCCCCTGTAGAATGTCAACATAATGGTGGCTGGTAACCTTGCCTGCCTCAGTCTTTTCAGGAAGTGCAAGTGAGGAGATGTTAGGTGTCCACAACAGGTCACTTGTTAAGTGAACATGAACCGTGCTCTCCACTCTTTCAACTTCTCAACTGCAGAGTTGTTGATGTGTAGTTGAGGGTGGTCATTCCATGTCCTCCTGAAATCCACGGTCATCTCCTTTGTCTTTATGTTGAGACTCAGGTTGTTACTCTTGCAGCATTACATGAGGTTTTGCATCCCTTTGCTACAGTGCGACTCATCATTGCTACTGATGAGGCCAACTACTGTTGTGTCATCTGCAAATTTGATGACACTGAGTTGCTGATGTGCTTTCTTTGTGATGCTATTAAGGTGTTGAGTCCAGGAAAGATCATAAATTTGCTCAATCTCTCCACCTCTAATCTACCAATAATCACTAGATTGTACCCCTCTGGTTTTCCCTTCCTTAAGTCACAGTCAGATCCTTGGGTTTGGTGACATTGAGCGCGGGGTTGTTCTTGGTCCACATTCAGCTAAGTTTTTAATCTCCCCCTCCTGTATGCTGATTCACTACCTCTTTTATAAAATCAACTACCATGGTATTGTCAGCAAACTTATTGATGTTTATATTGTCATATCAGGCCACACAATCATGTATAGTAACTAGAGTAGTGGGCCAAGGTCACAGCCCTGTGGTACTCCAGTACTGATGGAGATTGTAGAGGAGATGTTTTTATCAGTACTCACTGATTATGGACTGGAGGCGAGGAAATCAAGGATCTAATTGCACAATATGTTGTTTCGGAGTTTGCTGATCAGTTTTGAGGTGATGATGGTGTTAAATGTCGAACTGTAGTCAATTAAGTGCATCTTTGCTGTCCTGGTGTTCCAGGGCTTTGTGTAGAGCCAGTGAGATGGCATCTGCTATAGACATTGCTGGGAGAGGCAGCTTTCAACAGGTCCATGTTGCCGCTCTGACAGAAGCTGATATGCTTCAACAGTAGTCTTTCAAAACACTTCATCACTGTTAAAGTGATTGAAAGTAATTTAGGCTGGTTACCACACTCTACTTGGCCAGCAGTTTGGTTGACCCTACCAGAGTGTGATGTTGAAGATATCCATGAATATATTGGCAGATTTTTGTCAGCACAGATTTTTAGTTCTTGACCAGGTACTCTGTCCAAAGCAGATTCTTTCCATGGATTCACTCTTCTGAAAGCAGCCCACACGTCCTCCTTGGATATATCATAGTATATCATTATAGAGGATCATCAGGGGACCTGGATGTGCGCAATAATGGATTACCTTTGTTTTTATGGTAGAATCAGACATTGAGTTCATCTGGGAGTGAACCTTTGACATCTCCTATTGCACAGGGTTTTGTTTCGTAGCAGGTTATGCAATTTACGCCCTGCCACAGCTGTAGGGTACTCTTTGTTGTTTCCATTTTAATCTGGAAACTCCACCTCGCCTGAGAGGTGGCTTTCCATGGGTCATACCTGCACCTTCTGCAGCGATCTGGATCTCCAGACTTAAGTGGCTGTGATCTGGCTCTCAGCAGGTTCCAGATTTCAATGTTCATCTTCTGATTGGGAAATCCCTGAATAATTTGGTGGGGGATAATCTCATCCACAGCTGTTTTGATAATGTCTGTGAAAGCCTTGGTATAATCAATCAGATCCTCAGCTGAATCCTTGATCACTGTCTAATGCACAAACTCGAGGGAGAGCTATAACCATTCTTCAGCCTTCTACGACTACTTTCTAGCTGTCCTGAACTCCAGAGCATCTCTTTTTTTAGGCTTTGTTGATATGAAGGCAGCAGGAGAACTGACTTTGAAATTGTTTCTACAAATCATTGTTATAATGCAGTTATATGGTAGCTGTACCGCCATTCCTTGATGCCCCAATGTGGCGATATGTATCCAAAGTTATAAGAAGTTCTTGATCAGGCAATTGGGTGGCACGAGTCCATGCTTCCCAATGAACCTATATCCCAGTACGTAATCATGGGCTGAAGTGGCCTGTTACCATGCTGTATGTCCAAATTAGAAATTAAAAATTAAAAGGTTGGCCACCCCCTGTAACTATAGTAACATTTAGTTACCAAACAGTGCATCTTTGTCTTTTTGCAACAACTGTGGCAACAATTGAGGCAAACTGTGAGATCAGACTGCACGGTGCTCTAGATTTCTATGCTCTATGTTCCATGTGAATAGTTCAGGCTTCAATCTGAAAGGAACAAAACGTTTAAAAGTTGCAAAAAAGTAGCACACAAAAGTCTGTAGATGCTGTCATTGCAGTAAGAACAGTGGTGAAGTGTTTTGAAAGGCTGAAGATGAAGTATATCAACTCCTGTCTGAGCAGCAACATGGATCCATTCCAATTTGCCTTTCATAGCAACAAGTCTATAGTGGATGCCATCTCACTGCCTCTACATAAAACACTGGAGCATGTGGACAGCAAAGTGACAGACATCAGGATGCTCTTTGTCAACTACAGTTTGGCATTTAACACCATCATCTCCTCAAAACTGATCAACAAACTCCCAGATCTGGGACTCAACATCTCAATGTGTATTTGGATCCTTGATTTTTCTCATCTACAGACCACAATCAGTGAATAATGATAAGAACATCTCCTCCACAATATCCATCAGTACCGGAGCATCTTAGGGCTGTGTTCTTAGCCCCTTGTTCTACTCGCTTTATACTGTGTGGCTCGGTATGACAACAAATACCATCTACAAATTCGCTGATGATACTATGGTCGAGAACATTTTTTATATATATGTCTTTTCCGTCTTCATCCAGTGCAGTGCAGTGAAAGGGGGAAGTTATATCTTGATATATATATATATTATTTATATACATACACACACAAATGTGATATTCTATTTTCAGTTTTGTTCCCTTTTCTTCATTGTACTCTATTTATTATAAAAACCCATAAAAAAAATGATTGAAAAATAAACCTTGACTGAATGATGCACTAACAATAACCTTGCATGCAATATCACCAAAACCAATGATGGAAAAGCAAGAGGTGTATGATTCAGTGATCAATGGTGGATCAGAGATGGAGAGGGGGAGTAAGTTCTTGGGAGTCACTATCTTGGAGGGACTTTTCTGGAGCCAACACACTAATCGCATCGTGAAACAAGTACATTAGTGCCTCTACATACTCATGAGTTTGCGCAGGTTTGTTATACATCAGAAACCCTGGCCATTTTTCTACAGATGTGTGATATAAAGTGTGCAGACACAGTCAGGTATGGGGACACCAATACCCCTGAGTATAAAGCAGTACATAAGGTTGTGGATGCAGCCCAAGACATCACGGGCAAAACCCTTCTCACCATTGAGAACATTAACAAGGAACATTGCTGTCAGAGAGCAGCAGCAATCATCAAGAATCCACACCACCCAGCACACACTCTGTTCTCGCTGCTACCATCAGGAAAGAGAAATTGGAGCCATAAGACTTGCACCACCAGGTTCAGGTACAGTTGCAACGCCTCCACCATCAGGCTCCTCAACAACAAACTCAATCAGGAACTCATTTAAGGAACTTTACTTTTGTAGTTTATTGTTTCTTTTCTCCTCTTTGTATTGCACAGTCATTTGTTTACATCTGTACATTGTGTGCAGTTTTTTTTTACACCACCAGTAAGTGATAATTCTGCCTGACCCACAGGAAAAAGAATCTCAGGGTTGTATGTGATGTCATGTATATAGTCTGACAATAAATCTGAAATCTGAAAAGTGCTCAGTAGGTCCCGCAGGATTCATTTAAAAGCTGCTACCAACACCTTGACAGCCATTAGTATTTATGCCCTTCCCTTCCTCTCAGGTTGCATTAGCTGGCATGTCCTAACTCACCAAAATTAATACTACACACCTTTCACAGCTTCCCTGTTTAGCCTTGACTTGATCTCCCACATCCAGTACAAATTGATTTGCATAGGTGACTTGAAGTTGCCAAACAGTCCCTTAGCATCTGGCACATCATGACATATAGACTTTTCCAACTGTATCTTTCTTCTTTGGCTTGACTTCGCAGATGAAGATTTATGGAGGGGTATGTCCACGTCTGCTGCAGGCTCGTTGGTGACTGACAAGTCCGATGCAGGACAGACAGGCACAGTTGCAGCGGTTGCAAGGGAAAATTGGTTGGTTGGGGTCGGGTGTTGGG
This sequence comes from Narcine bancroftii, assembly GCF_036971445.1. Taxonomy (NCBI): domain Eukaryota; kingdom Metazoa; phylum Chordata; class Chondrichthyes; order Torpediniformes; family Narcinidae; genus Narcine; species Narcine bancroftii. The sequence continues at coordinate 237,736,676 of NC_091473.1, read as the reverse complement.
TTTTTCCTCCTTTGTCTTTTGTCAGTGAGGTAGGCTCTGCGGTCTTCTTCAAAGGAGGTTGCTGCCCACCGAACTGTGAGGTGCCAAGATGCACGGTTGGAGGCGATATCAGCCACTAGCGGTGGTCAATGTGGCAGGCACCAAGAGATTTCTTTAAGCAGTCCTTGTACCTCTTCTTTGGTGCACCTCTGTCTCGGTGGCAGTGGAGAGCTCGCCATATACCACGATCTTGGGAAGGCAATGGTCCTCCATTCTGGAGACGTGACCCACCCAGCGCAGTTGGGTCTTCAGCAGCGTGGATTCGATGCTTGCAGATTTTGCCAGCTCGATTACTTCGATGTTGGTGATGAAGTCATTCCAATGAATGTTGAGGCTGAGCGGAGACAGCGCTGATGGAAGCATTCTAGGAGCCGTAGGTGATGCCGGTAGAGGACCCATGATTCGGAGCCGAACAGGAGCGTGGGTATGACAGCGGCTCTGTATACGCTGATCTTTGTGTGTTTCTTCAAGTGATTGTTTTTTCAGACTCTTTTGAGTAGTCTTCCAAAGGCGCTATTTTCCTTGGCGTGTCTGTTGTCTATCTCTTTGTCGATCCTTGCATCAGATGAAATGGTGCAGCCGAGATAGGTAAACTGGTTGACCGTTTTGAGTTCTGTGTGCCCGATGGAGATGTGGGGGGGCTGGTAGTCATGGTTGGGAGCTGGCTGATGGAGGACCTCAGTTTTCTTCAGGCTGACTTCCAGGCCTAACATTTTGGCAGTTTCCGCAAAACAGGACGTCATGCGCTGCATTTCTGAATGGGCAACTAAAGCAGCATCGTCTGCAAAGAGTAGTTCACGGAAAAGTTGCTCTTGTGTCTTGGTGTGAGCTTGCATGCACCTCAGATTGAAGAGACTGCCATCCGTGCGGTACCGGATGTAAACAGCGTCTTCATTGTTGAGGTCTTTCATGGCTTGTTTCAGCATCATGCTGAAGAAGATTGAAAAGAGGGTTGGTGCGAGAACGCAGCCTTGCTTCATGCCGTTGACAATATGAAATACCAAAATGTTTTTGAAGTATCTGAACAGAGAAAACAAAATAAACCGCATGTGAAAGTAGCTTGTTGGATACTATTAGTTGTGCAGAAGAGGTGGGCGTAACCGTCATGCAGTAAAGTGCAGGTAATCTCGTGATGTGTACCAGCATAGAAACAAAGCAGGATTTAACAATTATTCACAATATTCATATACATTAATGTCTTCACGAAAGTGATACCAGGTGAACTGCACCCCCTATGTTCCTTCTTACTTACCCATGTTCTCTCACGCACCTTCCCCCTCCCTCCCTGGTTCTTATCCAGTTTTGTTCCTCTCCCCCCCCTCCCCACCGGTTCTGACTATTACCCCATTGATGCACTATCAATAACTCTGAAAGATTGGAAGTTATGTAAAACTGATAGGCATTTATTCTCAAAGGAATGGAGCCACGTCCATGCTGGTCAACTGTCCTGTACTGGGGAGGGGGCTGTGGAACAGTCTCTTTATTCAGGAGTCTGTGGGAGGAGCCACAGGTTTAGTCAGCCAATGGATGTGCCCAGACAGTTCAATATACAAACAATGGTTTACCACACCCACACTTAACCTATTTTGGGTCTCCTATCCCATCCCCCTACTAGTTCTATCTGCCCATCATCATTTCTTATTTGGTTCCACTTATCACCTTCCTTACATATCAGTTTCTAGTACCTGCAACCTCTTTTGTCTCCATTTATTACCTCCCTAGCTAGCCCCTTTTTTCCTCTTACCATAAATCTCTACCTATCATCTACCAGCTGTTGTCTTCCAACTCCTGCTTCCATTTCTGCTCATCATTCCCCCTTCCTTACCAGGTCCTACCTATCACCTACCAACCCCATCTCACATTTTCCTTTCTCTTTTTTGTAATGGCTATTTCCTTTCTATATTCCTAGTTATAACACAAAACCATGACACTTTTGCCGCTGCAGATGCAGTCTGATGCATTGAGTTCCCCCAGCAGTTTGATTTATGCTTCAGATTACAAATCTACAGTGTCTTTTGACATCCAACGTGCTTTGCCATACAAATATTCAAGTGCCAAGTAGAGCACGGACAGGACTTGATGTATTTTGATGGCAGTAGTTTTTTTTCCTGTGCATAGAAAAAGTAAACCAAGCATTTTGCAGTTTAATTCTCTTCACAACTCTCTGCAGCAGACTTAAGATTCAAGCATAGAAAAAAAGCCTTTTGGCACATTCTCCAATCAAGCATCTTCACATCTTCCCTCATAATGATGCAATTCTTCTATCTTAACTCTTTGAACTCCATGCCCCGGTTTTCAGGGACTACCAACAAACACACACACTCGTGTCCTGGTCTTCTGGTTGTATACCCAACCACCAGCTGGTCTGTACTGGTGTTTGTGCTGTAGTTTACCTATGGACCCAGTCTGGAGTATATATTATGAAAGTTTAAAAATGCCCATAGTGCAAAGAGTTAAACTATATTTTAGACATAAGCATGGTAACAGACCATTTTGGTTCACGAGACTGGTAATGCGCGTCGAAAGAACCAAAGACTTGTTGATCCAAACCAAGGCTTTTATTAACTAAAAGACTGGAGCATATCACAAGTAGGTCAACCAATCCAGAATGACCTGGTCTGGCTTAGAAGCAATCCTTTAAGACCTGCCAGTAGCTACACTCTCAGCCAATCACAGTAATCCTACACTACCATCTGTACATATGTACATATACACTTTGGTGATAGAATCTGTACTATCACAGAGACCATGACGCCCAATTTATACCTAATTAACCTACACCCAACAGAACGTTTTGAATAGTGGGAGGAAATTGGAGCCCCCTGGGGAAAACCGACACAGACACGGGGAGAGCATACAAACTCCTTACAGACAGAGCAAGATGTAACCCTGGTCCTGTTCACTGGTGCTGTAAAGGCATTGCGCTGACCACTACCCCAACCATGCTGCACTGTGCCACAGAATCTATTTGAAATTAGTCTTTTGAAAATAACAAAAATTAGTCTGGCCTTCCCTTACATACACCTTTATTATTCCTGTGGTCACAAATTCCATATTCTCACCACTTTTTAGGTCAAAAAGTTTTCTTTTATTTCCCAAATCGATTTCTTATTGACTGTCTTCTTTGAAGGCCTGGATTCACGTTCCTCTCTCCAAGTAGGAACATTTATTTTGCACTCTCCTCTTTCAAAACGTTTGATGATCTTCAAGACTTCTGATTGGTTATCCCTCTGACTTTCTTTCTAAAGAGAAAAATGATCCATTCCAATTATTACTTTCTAAGATGTATATTTTTGTACCACAGTTCTCCTCCTTGTAAATCTTCATTCCGCCTCCATTCAATCTGATCTGGGGGATTAATCCTCTTGATTATTTAAGGCACCCATTCTCAATGGGGGCCCTATGGCCCCCTTGGGGCCACAATATATTTAAGTAAAAAGCTTGTTTTCACCTCGCGTAATGCAAATATTCTAAAATATTTTTAAATGTTTCTTTTATGTAGTGGGTTGGAGAAAAGTATGGAAGAAACCAAAACTTCACATGGAAGTGGACATAAACTTTGTGTTGGTGGGTGGTTGTGGGGGGTGGGGGGGGGGGGGATCATAGTTGGAAAATGTTGAGAATGGCTGATATAATATATCTCTTTTTTCTTTTTAAATTTACTAATTCATTTCACCTAAGATTATGCTTGCCTTTTTAATTTCCAAGGAAAGAAAACATGAATGAATTATTATCGAATATTGCTTCTCTTTCCTTTCTTATTGGTCCATTGACAAACCGTTAGCATAATTGGTATTATCTTTGAATAATGTGGATTCTGGAATGGAACTTGAATATTTTCCTCTACTCCAAATTCGTGATCTGACATCAAAATAGATTTTATTTTGGAGCTATGGTTTACATTGTTGTCTGAAATTGATGCAAATTAAAAGAATAGATAGTGTTACACAAGTGTATTAGAATTATGATTGTAACTGACAATTCTTGATAAATATTCTTCAGAGAAATGAACGAATCTCAGATTCCAAATAATACCTAAATCCAACCCACCACAGCATTCCACAGTACTTCACAATTTTCTTAATGTCATATGTGCTTTTAAGTCCCTCTCTGTGGAATATCCACTCAAATATAGCTCAATATATTTGCTCAATATCCACTCAAACAAATAAAATGAGAACACAGTAGAGTACATGCTGCAATGTGCTTTTCCCCATGGGTGGGGGGTGGGGGGTGGACTTTGGTATTAAATTACAAATACAATACATATCATCTTATACTCCCAAACCAGTAGGCATTGTTGCCATCACAGTATTGACAGCTTTTTCACTTTCCCTATCATCTATAGGTTTATTATCACCGGCCAGTAGATTGCACACTCCACAATAATGGACATTTCACTGCCTGGAGTAGAGGAAGCTGGAGATCTCAGCAGCTGTGCACCGGTCGGCTGATGCTAGATTGAAACAAATATATTCATCCAAGAACGAACACTGTGAATGATATTTTGATCGTCAAATGGAAAATATGATGTCCACTGAATGAAGAGATGAATCAAGTATTTATTTCTGCTATGAATTAAAATAATGCATTTCATCATGGATAATTAGATCTAAATATCTTGCTGTTGCAGGCTGCTCTTGTTAATAGCCATATAAAATCAGCTATCATTTTCAAAACATGTTTAAATATTAATGCAATAATGCACAATTAAAATGCATATTTGATCCCTAAACAAGTGACTGATGCAAATGTAGTTAGATCTGGGATATATATTCACCATTACAACATGCAATGATGTAGATGTTTGCAAGATCTTAATAAATTGCTCTGTAAATTTCATAGGTGCAATGAAACATGAATCTTTTCGTGGATAATTAGAATTTCAACAGAAATTGTAAGGAATTGTCATAAAAATGTAAAATAGAAAACAAAGCATAGGCGTCTACTGGCAGACTCACAGGAAACTGCAGATAGCTATCTTGAACCCATCTTGCTGAAGGGTTCCAGCCCAAAATGTTGACATTTCTTTTTCCCACTGATGCAGCTTGACCTGCTGAGTTCCTCCAACAAGTTGTGTTTTGCTGTAGTTCACTTTCACATTGATATGAGTTCAACTTGGAAGGTCTGCAGATGGAGGGGCACATTCAATTGTTTACATTTCAACACCATCTTATTGGCGGGAAGCAAGTTGATCAGAGAGCAAAGCTACATGTGATTTGCTAGAGGAACTAATGTACAAGGCTGAGCAGCATCAGTGGAAGGAAAAGAATTGCTGACTGTTTGGGCTGGAGCCCTTTATCAAGACTGAGAATGCAGAGAAGAACATTGCCACCATATAACATATAACAATTACATCTCGGAGAACAGGCCAATTTGGCCCTTCTAGTCCACACTGATCCAAGTACTCCCTCTAATCCCACTTACTACCATACTCCTCTTCTTCTCAGATTCCAGTACTGGCAGCCTTTGTCATCGAATCCTCCATTCCACCCTATATGGCTCATCTTCCTTGACCTGAACCCCCACTTCATTTTTCTTGGCTCTCACTCAGTCTCCCTTTGTCAATATTGCTTCTGTCTTTATTGCTATTGTCCATATTGTTTGTATTGTGTGACTGACCAGTAATACATTATGCCTCTGTCCATCAAATTGTGTCTCTTCCTAGTTCATCAATCCCACGTGTGTCCCTGTCCTGATCTACCCACACTGTCCCATGTGTATTGGCATCTCTTCTCTGCATTCCCTGTCTTGACAAAAGACTCCAGCCTGAAATATTGACGATTCTTTTTTTCTTCCCCACTGACACTGTTCAGCTCATCGTGTTTAGCTTCATATTCCAGCATCTGATAAGAAATACAGAAAGGGTTAGGTTGCCTTGATTATTTTAGCTTCCATGTGGATAGATAAAGTGTGCAATTTTTCATGTTGTGAAGCTTCGCGAAATGAAGTAAGTTAAAGAGCAATTCCCTTGCACTTCTTCCAATATAATAGTTTTCATAATGTGGTCTTTACATTGGAGAAACCAAATATAGATTTCAATTTAGACAGTAACAGGCCCTTTCGGCCCACAAGCCCGTACCTCCCAATGAAATCCAATCAACCTCCAACCCCAAAATGTTTTTGAACAGTGGGAGGAAACCAGGGTACCCAGGGAAATCCCACACAGACATGGGGAGAACATACAAACTCCTTACAAACAGCGTCAGATTTGAACCCCTTTCTCTGGTGCTGTAACAGCACACATGATCCACTAGGCTAATGCCACCCTAAATCCAGAGCATCTGTATTCAGTTCTCGCGATCAACCCAGAGCTTCAAGTTAGCCGTCATTTTCATTCTCCACCCCACTCCCACTTTGAACTGTCAGTTTGTGGCTTCTTGAGTGGCTTCAACCCTAGCTGATGTGAACTTGAAAACTGAAGCTTTCCGGATTCTGTAACTGCTGTTATCAGAATGGGCCAGCTATTCATCAACTATAGAGTATCCATCAGCAATATTAACTCAGTTTCTCTCACCCTGCTAAGACTGTCTGATCTGCTGAACATTTCCTACAGTTCTGGCTTACATTGTACAGATTATTCATTTAATCTTTCTCTAATTTTGATAATTTCACCAACAAAGTGGCAAATTGACTGTGATTAGTGCCTCGCAGTTCTCGAGACTCAGCTTTGATGGTGAATGTTGACAGAGTCTGCATGGAGTTTGTACATTCACACTGTGACCTTCTGAGTTTCTCATGGGTATTTAGGTTCTATCCTACATGCCAAGCATGTAATTAATTGGCTGTAGTGGCAGTAAAATTGGGAGAGGATTGGAGGGGATGCAAAAAGATCAAATGGATCCCTGCAAATGATGTTTGAAGGTCAGCACAGACAGCATAGTCTGAAGGGCTTGTTACATGATGTAAAAGACTATGAGACATGTAGCAGGAATAGCTATGGTAACTTTGGCCTCGTCCTAGTGGAGATATTCTCTCCGTCTTTTTCTCTGTCCTTTGCTTTCCCACCCACTCTGCATAGAGCTAAATTGCTTTCTATCACAGTTCTAGCAATGAGCCTTCAAGCTTAAAGGTTAATCCTGTTTCTCCTTCCATAGTGATTTCTGTTTTTATGCCAGAGTAGATTTTTCTCTTTCTTTTGCACAGTGAACAGTGGATTTCCAAATTAAGCAAAAAACCAAAGAAAGGCAGAAGCTGTGTTCCATTTGGTGTAGCCTGATGTAACAAATCCCAATCCACTAATTGGGATTTTGTGGTATTTAACAGCAGCTATTGCCTTCTCCACATCTGTTGTTGGTGCCAGGTGTTTTCTCCGTGCAGTTTTCCATCGTGCTCTTTAATATTGGATTCAACTCGGCACAGACCTCTACTGTGTTCCTTGAAGGTACAAAGCCAGAAAATCTGACCACCTCCCTTCATTGACAAGCATAATCTACCTTAATGTATTGAAGCTGCTGCAGTAGTCAATAAAGATCAATTTCACAGAGTGCAAAAATAACGATCAAATTTCCAAACATACTGACAGTTGCTTATTGATCGCTGAATCAAAGACTACCATAAAAGTTAAAAAGTCGTCTACCAGTGCATCTAATATATTTAATTACTTATATTCACACTGTCGTCTGGACATAAAATTTATTTTTATTCATGCAATGGCTAAGGCTAATAAACGATCCTAAGATATAGGAGCAGAATTAGGCCACTTCACAAATGTGAATACACACTGCAACTATTTTCTTTAGTTTGATGTAAACTTTTAAGGGGATGTTTAAAATGTTAACTATTTATTATTTTGTTAGATGCCTTTAATCAGTTTTATATTGATGATGACATTTAGTTTGATAAAACTTTGCATAGAACCATCTTAATGATAACCATTCTGCATCACAATATTGAGAATATTGTAGTATAATCAATAATTTAATACAGTGCAATCAAAGCACAGTATTTAAACAATGAAAGTGTTTGCCCTTAATAAATTCAACAAGTGTGTCGAGTCATTACCCATCTATGTTTATGATATACTTATATTAAACTAATTTACTTATTCATTATATTTTTTTGAAGTGGTTCACTTAAGTAGATGGTGTAGGGCAATGATATTGTCACAATTGTACAATGTAAGTTCCCCATAAAGCAAAACATGGTCTACCATTAAAAAAAATAACACTTTTAATATTTACTTAATTAAATTATTGTGAGAAGGCAACAATACTCAGTTGTCCAGTATAGTTAAAATTTCTTCCATGCTCAGAAATGTTAAGCATGAAAACTCAGATGCTATATGCAGTAATCAGCACATTTTTTTAATACACTGTGACTACTATATCATTTGCATTGACCAGTAATACATTTCTCGGCACACTTAATATTTTTAGCGACCTGGTACCTTTGACTCCATTTATTGCTCTATAGCTGAACCACAGGAATCTGGTAAAATGATCAAAATAATGTCAGAGCCAAGTGAGAATAACATTGGAAGTTGACACATTGGAGATTGTATAAGACGTTGGTGCGGCCTAATTTGGAGTTCTGTGTGCAGTTCTGGTCGCCTAATTATAGGAAGGATATAAACAGAGTGGAGAGAGTGCAGAGAAGGTTGACCAGAATGTTACCTGGGTTTAAGCATCTAGAGTATAGGGAGAGATTGGACAGATTAGATCTTTATTCTTTGGAGCGTAGAAGGTTGAGAGGGGATTTGATAGAAGTATTTAAGATTATGAAAGGGATAGACAGAATGGATATGGATAGACTATTTCCGTTAAGAGGAGGAAAGATTAAAACAAGAGGACATGAGTTAAGAATTAAGGGGCAGAGGTTTAGAGGTAACATGAGGGGGAACTTCTTTACTCAGAGAGTGGTAGCCGTGTGGAATGAGCTTCCGGGAGAAATAGTGGCGGCGGAGTCAATTGTATTATTTAAGAAAAGGTTGGACAGGTATATGGATGAGAAGAAGATGGAGGGTTATGGGCATTGTGCAGGGAGGTGGGACTAGAAAGGGGTGTTGGGTTCGGTGCGGACTAGAAGGGCCTAATGGCCTGTTTCCGTGCTGTAATTGTTATGTTATGTTACCCAATAAATTTCTAGAATCTGCGCTCCACACCAATTTCTATTTTTTTGAATATTTTTATTTCAAATTTTCAACCATGTAATTATACATATTAAATAAGCAGTACTTTAATTAAATTTAAGATTACAATAATTACATGGTATTAAAACCCCCCTCTCCTCCCTCCCCTTACCCCCCCACTATAAATAATATAATAGGTATAAAATATATGAAAACATACAAAACAAAAAGAAAAAGTATAAATAGAGAAAGAATAGTAGCACTCTGGATTGCACCGATGAGTAGCTCACACACTGGGATCTTACAATATTTATATGTATAATGACTTTTAAGGAAGAAGATTATTACAGGTCTTAAGAGGCCAAATGTACTTTTTTTTACATATTTATCCCGAACCTTTGCATATGTGGGCTCCAAATTTGTACAAAAGGTGGATATTTATTTGTCAAATTATAAATAATTTTCTCCAAAGGAATACAGCTTTGAATTCCCGAATGCCATCTTTCCATACCTAAATACACATCTGATTTCCAAGTCGATGCACTTTCTTGCCACCGCTAAATTTCACTTGATGAAATAATGTTTAATTTAGATATAGTTCCTTCTATATTTCCCAGCAAAAATAAACCTGGATTTATCTCTGTCCCAGAGATTTTCCTAAATCCTCCCAAAAAGTTCTAACTTTAGAGCATGATCAATTTCGTGAGGTCCACTTAACTTTGGCCTTCATCTGCATTAAACCCTCTGATGCTAAAAATGTAAAATCAAAAGTGCTGGAAACCTTCAGTGGGCATATCAATGAATAGAACCAAGGGGATATTTGTGATTACAGTTGTCCAGGGTTCCTGTGAATTGGATGAACAACAGCAATGAGTGAGTTTGCAACATTTCACACACCTTTTGTGTGCATTATTGCTGTCACTATTAACTGACACCAGCCCTTTCACAGATATTCCTCATGTCCTATCTTTACCTTCCCCTACATTTTAATCTGCTGAAAAGTGGTTAGCATACATACAAATGTTATGTCTAATTCACAGTCTTGATTGAGTCCTTAGGAGTTTGCAATGATGGCAGGAAGGAATCGAAATAGTTGAGGAGTTAAACAAAACATGTCTACAGATGCTGGGGTTGAGTGCAATACACATGTGCAAGAGAAACTGAGCAGGTCATGCAGTATCCATAGGAAGTAAAGCCTATTGTCAAGGTTTGAGCAAAAATCAGTCAGGCAGCTGAAGATAAAGGTGGAAGGAGCTGAAGACAAGCTTTATTCAGTAGCAAACTTTTCAACCGCTGAGTGGCATTTCATGTGATAGGTGGTTTGCACACTCGAGGTACCTAATGTCTGTTTCAACTATGAACCCTGAACATTTTGACTTTTAAATCAGTAGTCTGGTGTTGGAAGATGATAAGACATGAAGAACTGACCTGAAATTCAGTTTTCTCTTTACCTAACAATTAGGTGCCACAAGATTCAATTTCTGTTCAGTGTTCCTTGCTTATACTAGGTTATATAAATCTAAACACAAGGACAAATGATAAACACAGAATAATTAATTTTCAGAGTTCAGAAATCCAAATCATTATATTGAAGTGTTGTGCTATTCTCAAGACAAGGCACTGGTAATAACCAAAGGATTGAATCTTGATTGCTTCTGATGCAAGCTTACTCAAATTCATTTGACTGTGTGAAATTATTCATATTTGGACCATTCTAAATATACTTAAGTTTTTACAAAAGGATGGCCAGATTATCCATCTGCAAAACCGTGATATAAATTTACATGTCACTCCAGAGGTTTGACTCAATTGTGATTGGTATTAGAGGATAACAGAAAATTAATGTAGTGCATTAATGCATATTTAAGGATTCCAATTCTTTATTCTCTGAAATGTGTTGAATGCTGTACCATAGGAGACCATAATAAGACCAGGAGCAGAAATTCACCCCATCAAGCTCCACCATTTAATCATGACCAGATTCATTTTTCCATTCAGCCCCACTATCTGGCCTTTTCCCCATAACCTTTGATGTCTTGACGAATCAAGAACCTATCAATCTGCCTTAAATACATCAAATGACTTGGCAACAAATTTCACAGATTTATAATCCTCTGGCTCAAGAAATTCCTTAGCATCTCTGTTCAAAGTGGACACCCTTCAATCCTGAAGTTGTGCCCTCTTGTCCTAGATGCTCACACCGTGGGAAGCAACCTTTCTACGTCTACTCTGTCCTTGGCTTTGACTCTTCGAAATGTTTTAATGAGATCTCCCCTCGTTCTCCTAAAATCTAATGAGTACAGGCCAAGAGCAGTTAACACTCATCATGTGATAACCTTTTCATTCCCAGAATCATCCTTGCGTACTTTCTCTGAACCCTCTCAAATGTGAGCACATCCTTTCTTCAATGAGGAGCCCAAACTTGCTCACAAACTGTTCTGAGGTGTCATCAGTGTCTTATGGAGCCTCAATTTCACATCGCTGCTCTGACACAACTCAGCATAAAGTAAGTCATACAACAAATTAATGAATGACCAACCACATTTGGTACAAATTTATTGATCCTTATTTTTTTATCAAAATGTATTGTATTTGTAATAATAATTTTGATTTGGTTATGAATGTCAAATTTCGTGTCAAGCTTGATTAGTCATTTTCAGTTCTTCCAACTGTAGAAGAGATTATTCCATGATTTAAAGCAAGCATACAAATGTCAGAGCTCTTTATGTTTGATATGGAAATTATTTCCATTGATAGTAAATAAGGTGGTGCAGTGCAAGGAGCCATCCTACTTCTAATTGAATTTGTACGATATGCAATGTGCACATGAGAATCTTGAATGCCAAGCCTTCTGATCATAATCAAACAAAAATAACATTTAAATGGAATTTCATAAAATAATCTCTACCAGGAGAACCTGTGTGATGATTTGAAATAAAAGAAGAGTATATGACGGGATAGACAATGCACATCAGTGGCTAATGGAGAATAGCGGTTAGATCCCAGAGAAGGGATTACATCTCCCCAGCAAAGGAATAATGTAACAACTTTGGGATGAATCAAATAGCCACTTTGGCTGGGATAGGAATGAGGCCTTTAACTTGTAGTCAACCAGGCTGTAAACTCCTGGTGAAGAATCACTCTCATCCATATTGCTTGCAAAGCAAGTCTAACGCCTATATGCATATTTCAGCCAAATGTCATCATGCCTGGTAACCTCAATGTAAAAACACATCATAAATATGTGGAAGGTTATGCTGCAATTTCCTGAAGTTGTTGGAGTTAATGGCTGTCTCCACTCTGAATCAGAAAATTGTGGATTAATCTTTAAAATCACATCTTTAAAGATTTAAGTGCAATATTCTAGGTTGCCATAATAGTGCAAGGAAGTACTGAGACATTAAACTGAGCACCCTTGCAACAATTTTTTTTACTGCTTTCATACTCTCGAGGTACTTGGTCATTGAAACTTTTCCGCACTATTTAATTGTTAATAGATCCATAAATACTAATGCCTGTAAATTCATCCCTAATTGATAATGTAGGATCATCACATTGGCAGATTGGATCCTCTTCTATGATTCTTTCCATCAGTTTGAAAAGGATGAACTTTTGAGGCATGGCACAGGATAGTGATCTGCAGCATTGATCAATGGTGAACTGGGCATAAATAGTCTTTCTTCCAAGTTTCAACTTTTGTCATCATTATCTATATAATTCATCCTTTAATTCCTCCTTTTATAATAGAGAATAATTTGATCTCAGAGCTCTTCAAGGTTGAAACATTAACCATTCTTTTCTCCCTTTGATGCTGTTCAACACACTGAGTTCCTTCAGTAGATTGTTAATTTTCTGTTCTGGATTCCAGCCCCTGTGTGTCTCCATAATTCATTATACCCTCTCCATCTTCTGTTTTCGTATTCACCCTTAGCTGATTTACATTTCTCTCAACGGATTTCCCCATATTAATCTTAGTCATGTTGTTCTCTTTCAATTAATTTCCATCAAATCCCTGTGTCCTCAATTTTACTTTTATCGTCTTTGATGATTTCCTGTTTGACACCATCAATGTAAGCTCTATCTCAGGTGAATATTCTGACAATGTTTCTGGAATGCTGTGGCCCTGAGTGGACTGATTGGTGTCAGTATTGCTCCACTCTGTTTGTGTGCTATGACCAACATATTGGGAGTCACTGCAATGTAATTTGAAAGATCATGAGGTTCATTGAATACTGTTGTTTCCCTGTGCAGAGCTGCAGAGAAATATACTTGCTTGCCTGCTTGAAGTAGATAAAGGCTCCCAGAGGAAGGTGTGAGTGACCTTGACCCTGAGCTTTATGGCAAAGCAGTCAAGTCACGTCTGAGGATACATGTAGGTCTTGAGGATCTAGTAGGTTACAACTATTGGTTAGGACAAAATAAATTGTATATTGATTGTTAAATAGCACAGTTTCAGGGAAATTGCATCAGCAAATTCTGATTGATTTATGATTAATGATTATTGAGGCTATAATTTAATGATAGAAAGGTTTTTGAGTAATGTGTGACCCTAGAGGTCAGTTTGTGGAGTTTTATGCTGGAAATAATGTGTTAACATAAGTAGATGAAAGATGAAGTGATCCATTTCCTGATAGGCGCTAAAGCATCAAGAAATATGCCCGATATTATGATTTTTATCTTGGAGTCGTTTCCTGGCAAAATTTCCCTGAATAAGCTTGTGTGAATGTTCTGGCAATTCAGAGTGTTACAAATTTTGAGAGAATACTCTGTGGGAATAGCTGAAATGGGTATATAGTATTTGAAAGCAAGACTGTGGCCTTGTCTTGTCAGGTTTCTTCGGACCACATTATTCATTCTGACTTTTATAAGGTTCCCAGGGTCATGCAGACAGCAGTGATTCTGCCTGTAACCATCTTTATACTGATTGCTTTTGGGTAAAGGCTGTTTTCATGCAAGAGACACGCTTTATGCACATTTATATGCACCACACCTTGAAGTAATCAGTGGAGTCATAAGGTTCCACCCGGTGTCAATGTTCTACCACTGCACTGTGATCTCCACAATGGTTTAAATCAGCCATTTCCAACAAGGGCCACAGCACATTTAAGTAAAAGCCTTGTTTTCATTTCCCCTCACAAGACATACATATTTTTAATGTTTTTTTTTATGTAGTCAGTAGGAGAAATGTATGGAAGAAACCAAAAGTTGACTGCCTTACAGGGAGGTGGCCCCATAAACTTTGAGCGGAGTTCTGGGGGCTGCAATAGCCATAAAAATCTTGAGAATGGCTGGTTTAAATAATTGATTTGGCTCGTGTTTAACACCTTCATCAACGGAAAAACCATCAAAGACAATTCTCCATCATTTAAGATGTTAATAAAACAGCAGCACTGGACATTAATTGCCAAACTGGTGTTCTTCACAAAATCTTCTGTAAAACCTTGATATTTACACTCTTCAGCATTTAAAATGTTGGTTTGGCATTCTTGGCTTTTCCACAGAATAAGTTCACATTGTAGCTTAAAATGAATCCTTTAGAAATGGAATATCTTTTGGCACATAATTTATTGCCAACAGTGAGTCAAATGATGTACATCACTCTTTCTCTGAACACCAAAGCTGTTATATGAATGTATTAATGTCAAGGTTGCAGATGGATAAACCACAGTTAGCTTTTATATGATTAGGGTTAGCAGTAGCAAGAAAATGAATAGCTATTACGTGGACAAAATGATGTAGAGTTGAATATACAAAGATGGATAACATAGTGAATTACAATCGTGTTTATATTTGGAAAAAATAACTTACAATTTCCAAAATAATTATTCTTTTTTTGTTAAGATGTGGAGTTTATATTTAGGACATATGCCTATAGATCTTAAGTAAATGGTGTGTACAGAGCTGGCACACTAAACAGTTAATATTGAATACCCCATAAAAAAAAATTTAAGGCTCCGGGGGAGGTGGATGGGATGGGATAGTTTAGATGGGAGGGGGAAGGGGGGGATAAGGGGAGGGGTTTTTTTTATTATTGTATTTTTTTTATGTTTATCGTTTTATAAAATCTTTAAATAAAAATTTCAAACAAACACCAAAGCTGATATTGTTGCATTGTGTAAGTCACTCACATTTTAATGTTTGCCTCAGAGCAAAAAAATAAAGTCTTTGTAGTTTCAAAATAACATCATATAATTAATTTGTTGAAGTAATTTCCCATTGAATTTTTGGAACAAGAGAAACATTGTCCACAGTGACTTAGGAGGGTGAATACCAATTTCAAACTCATATCCTTTTTTTTAATATAATAACTTTATTTATTCAAACTCATATCCTATGGCAATATCAAAATCAGTAAAATTTATGATTTTGGAAACAAAAATTAGATCAAATGTCATTTAGTTGGATCAATTCTGTTTTGCACAAAAATGAAATATAAAATATTCAAGGGCATCATTTCAACTTGTCATGTTGGTCCTTTCAGAATGACATTCATGATTTAGATCCTATAATAATGAAGATATTGATATTAATGGGTTATGGCTAAATGAGAGACTTTGAGAAAACGATTCCTATAATATTGGTACAATTGCCTTTATATTCAGTAAAACTTACAAACCATGAGATTTTGTCAGTGTGGCTTGTACGTTCCTCTGGTGGCTCCTATGTAAAATGTCTACTCCAGTATCTGTAGTGAGTGGGTCAATAGAATTCTATAAGGAATGCTTTGCCATTGCCCTGGTGCTTATTGAGCTTTTTGAGTGCTGTTGTGA
Organism: Narcine bancroftii; assembly: GCF_036971445.1. Lineage (NCBI taxonomy): Eukaryota > Metazoa > Chordata > Chondrichthyes > Torpediniformes > Narcinidae > Narcine > Narcine bancroftii. The sequence goes on along the minus strand of NC_091473.1, from coordinate 237,720,797 downwards.
AAAAAACTCTGGCACACGCTTAACTTCAGTCTTGTCAATCAAGAAGTTTTGGGGAATTAAGGAATAAAAAGAATGAAATTATAGGTACCCAAGGGAAAATTTCATCTAAAACATCTTTGTTTCAAAATAAGCTTTTTTCCTTTAACGGTTAATAATCAACTTTTGAAGCTGCGGGAGGAATTAAATTGGTAGAAGATTATTTGAGGTGGGTTATTTTATTTCTTTTCAAAGAATGAAATGGAAATATGAAATATCTTCAAGTACTCTTTTTTTTTTCCCTATTATCAAGTTAAAGCAGTATTGTTAGATAATTTTGGTCATTCTTTGAGGCTTCCAATAAGGTCGAAATTTGAAATTTTACTTACTGATGGTTGTAAGAAAGGACTATGTATGCTTTTCTTTTTTTTTTTTTCTTTTTCTTTGGCTTGGCTTCGCGGACGAAGATTTATGGAGGGGGTAAAAAGTCCACGTCAGCTGCAGGCTCGTTTGTGGCTGACCAGTCCGATGCGGGACAGGCAGACACGATTGCAGCGGTTGCAAGGGAAAATTGGTTGGTTGGGGTTGGGTGTTGGGTTTTTCCTCCTTTGCCTTTTGTCAGTGAAACCTCACAAAGATAAGCGTATGTATGCTTTATTGCAGAATAAAATGGCTAAAGTAGATGTTGATAAAACTAGAGTGAAGTGGGAAAAGGACTTAGAAATAACTATTTCTCAAGATGATTGGATGTCTATATGTGAGGATAGTATGACTAAAATCGTAAATGCAAGGTATAGATTGGTCCATTATAATCTTATTCATCAATTATATTTGACTCTGGAGAAATTGAAGAAATATAAATATGGTTCTTCTAATTTATGTTTTAGATGTCATAAGGAAGTGGGTACTTTTTTACATTTGGTTTGGTTATGTGAGATGGTTAAACTTTTTTGGAATAAAATTGAGGAATTTTTGGAGGTTATTTTTAAATTTAAAATTCTACTTGATCCTAAGATATTTTTATTGGGTTATATTAAAACACTGAGTTTGGAATTAAAATTAAATAACTTTTTTAAGACTAGCTTTAGCTGTGGCTAGGAAATGTCTTGAGTTACATGGAAATATGAAACTAAATTGAGTATCCAACAATGGCATGTGGAGATGAGATCATGTATTCCTTTGGAGAAAATAACATATAATTTAAGAAATAATTATTCCTTTTTTTATTAAAACTTGGAGCCCGTATATGGAACACATGCGACTAAATTATTAATATTTTCTTTCCTGTACATTGGTTGTGTGGTCCCAATACATGGCAAATGATTGAATGGCATTGTTATAGATTTCCTCCTCTTTTTCTTTTTCTTCTTTTCTTTTGGGATAGTTTAGAGGGGGGGTTGGGTGGGATGGGGGAGATAGGGGTGGGGGGTTTTATGGGGTAAAATATTACGTATTGGATTGCATTTTGTTTGTATGATTCATTATTTTTTATAAATAATTTTTTTTAAATAGCTTTGGAAGGGTGAAAAAAACCTTTTCTTTGCTGAGGTACCAAATCTTGATGTAGCACCATCAGCCTAGCTGACTGTAAGATAGGAATCACATTATTGTGATTTCATTTAAAAAGATCAGGAAAAGATATATATTTTTTTTACTGGGAATAACATTGATTGATATTTGCATTGTGCAAATTTTACACGCTACCATTCAGCTCAATCTTTAACGTTGTCTAGAACTTACCAAATGCTGATATTGTACTTTTGTTGTCACAACAGTGAACAGAACCAAATGGCTATATTTATGTGGCACCTTTCACCTGTTTTTTTTTTAAAAAGACATCCTGAGGAGCTTTACCAGATTTTGATTAAATTGAATGCTATGAACCTTACAAGAAGAGACAAGCGTAAAGAACAGATCTTTGGCCAAAGTGATAGGTTTGAAGGAGTGGCTGGAAGTAAGAGAGAGCTATAGAGGAAATTCTAGAGCATAGAGTTTTAAATGCAAATTGGGATTATGTTAGCAAATAGACTCATTTCTAATTTCTGTTTCAAATCAAATACAAGCTCTGTTTGCTAGATGTAACCAAGTGATCCTCATTGCAGATACATTTGTGACACCTTTGTCATTCATCTGTCCTGTGATAAAGCCCTGTTGTTAACAGCAGAGACAAATCCAATGTGACAATTCATTGGCTCTGTAGCTCCCAATGAAACTGGCGCAGCCATGATGAATATTGCAGGAAAATGTGACTGTTTATGCTTTCTCTCATAGCTACTCTTTGGAGGTAGAGAGCTGAATGGCCATGGTGAGGGATCACTTTGAACACAAGCACCCTCAACTATAGTCCTGTTCCTATAAACCACTCAATGTTGTTTTTTTTTAATGCATGTTTTAGAGTCATTTGGTGGGCATTGTAATGGAGTCACTATTGAATACTGTGGTTCAAAGTCAACCAGTGAGTATTGAAATGGTCCAAATAACTAGTCAGAATGGGAAAGTGGGGAAGCTATTAGAGCTCATATCTTACAACTCCAGCATCCCAGGTTTAGTCCTGACCAAGGGTGCTGACTATGTTCTGGTTTCCTCTCACATCTTAAAGCCATGTTGATAGGTTGATCAGATACTCTAATTTATTCCTTAGTGTCAACGGGTGAAAGAAGAATCAGGAAGCTTTGATGGATGTGTGATAGAAAATAGATACCAAGGAATTAATTTGGGAAATGGAACTAATGATGTGCTCTGAGAACTTGGATAAACTTGAAGGACTGAAAAGTGCCATACCTGCCAGAAGGAAGTATGAGGCCATTGGTGAAAGCAAAGAAGTAACTTGTTTTGCACTCTGCGCCATTGACTTCACTGGAAAAGCACATCAGGCAGGCTGTAAAGATAACTGCCATTTTGTATGACTGCATAAGGGAACCCAACGATTCATGGCAACTGCTAAGAGCTCAAATTCTTGTCACTTCTGTTTATCTGGGTGTGGTCTTATGCCAATTGCTACAGTAATTAGCTATTGGGTTGAAATCTCCCATTCCACAAACTCACTAATGCCATGACTGAGGGGCTAAAGTCCATTTTGATTTAAAACTTTTGTCAAAGACAGTGAAACTTTGAAGAATTTAATCACGGTTTCACATTATTGCCACATTCATTTCAATTTTTAGTTTTTGTCTTTGATTGACTTAGGAAATAACACAAATATACAGGCCATGATACACCAAATCTTCTGCATCCTGTATGGTTCTTCATGATGAGGGATGCAAAGTCTTTTTTTGCTCATGTCCCATTTTGCCCTTTGGGTCTTTTTCCCACTGAAAGTAACCCCTAACCTTTACTGAGGAGATCTGCTGAAAAAAAAGGTTGGTTTGGAGAGGCAGGTCTTTGCAGTTGCGTGTGAATGGAGGATATCATCTAGAGTCATCAATGTTCAAAAAAAAGAAATGTGTTTTTCTGCTTCAAGCTGTTTTCATACTTTGTCAATGCTTGCAATATCTCCAGTTCCCATGGAAACTTTTACTTGTCTTGCTGATGTCCATTGAACATCTAATTCATTCTTAATGAAGTGTTGTGAACTGACACATCGACAATTGACCCCCCCACCTCCCCCCACTGGTGTTGCTCAACCTACTGATCTCATCCTTCTGTCTCCATTGAATACATAATGACAGACATAAGCAGGTGTCTCCTCATTTCCTGCACTCACGCAGGTAATATTTTATTCCTTGGTAACCTGTATACATTGAAAAATCAATGAGGTGGGAGGATAAGTTTCATTTCATTCTCTTAACTCATCCCGCTGACGTTACATCAGTCTTGTTTTTGTCTTACATTTATTTTTGCATCCGGAGAATGAAGACAGGAAGGTTGTTCTGTTTTTTTTTACAAGATAGTATAGATAAGCCATAATCTAAACTTCAATGGGAGAGTGATTGAGTGTTTATTTTTCCTGAAGAAGATCGGGCAAGTATGTGTCAAGATAATGTAATTAAATTGACCAATGTGCGCTATGGAATGGTTAATTATAATTTTTTACATCAATTGTATTTGACCATGGAAAAGTAAAAAAAAAATGGATTTAGTAATTTGGATTCTTGTTTTAGATGTGGTTCATGTATTGGAACTTTTTTACATGCTGTATGGAATTGTATTAAAGTTCAATCATTTTGGCAAGGTATTAAAGTAGTTTTAGAGAAATTATATAATTTTATACTACCATTAGATCCAATGATTTTCTTGTGGGAAATTTATATTCGTTAAAATTCAAATTGCTTTTGTACATTTGGTACTATCAGTAGCGCGTATATGTGTTGCAAGTATTTGGAAAGATGATACTGAGATTAATATAGCTCATTGGCATAATGAATTGAAAGTATGTGTTGCTATGGAAAAAAATACTTATACTTTACATGATAATTATTCTTCGTAAGTGGTCTCCGTATTTGAAATATATGCATTTAGATATACTTTGAAATGTTGTTAATATTTTAAAAAAATTATATATGTAATTAATATTTTCTTTTCTTTTTTTTGTTGTTGCTCCCCTTAAGGGAGCTGGCTGTAAAGGTGTGAGGGGGGAATAGATATTAATGAAAAAATTTCTTTGACTATTTATACTGCATGTTATGTTTCTGATTTCTTTTAAATAAAGTTTTTTAAAAAAGGAAGTTTGTTCTGTTAAAATCATATCAGCAGAAAATAGAGGTGACACCATCAAGGATGTTGGGCAGGTGCCTGACCCTCATTTTGTTTGGGTGCCTGCCTACATTTTGTCCATACCTTGATAAAGGGCTCAAGCCCCAAATGTTGCTTATATGCCTTTATCTTTGCTATACAAAGTATACCGTTTGACCGGCTGTGTTTCTTCAGCATTGTGTTTTACTCACCAAACATGTCTTCTACTAGGTAATATGAAGGAGGTCGATGCCAGTCCCCAAGAAAGTCCATGGTGTCAACCTACAGCCACATAACAATAATAAAATGATTAAAAGAAGATATAGGTGTATAAGTAGGCCATTTGGCCTATCATCCACTTTGCCATTCTATCATGAGCTGATCCATTCTACCCATAATCTTTGATATCCTGACTATTCAGATACCAATCAATTTCTGCCTTATATACACCAAATAACTTGATTTCCATGTGCCCATGATAGCAAATACCAGATGCATTTTTGACTAAATAAATTCCACTGCAAATCTTTAAATGGGCACCCTTCAATCCTGAGGTTGTGCCAGACTCCCCTACCATTGGAAACAATGCTGTCAAATTGATTCACTCAAGCCTTCAATATGAACCTCTGAGGTCTCCCCTCATTCCTCTGAACTCCAAGTACCATCCATGAGTCATCAAATATTCCTCCTTTGCTATTCCCTTCATTCCAGGAATCTTCTATGAACCTTCCCCAATGCCAACACATCCTATCTTAAATAAGGAGCCCAAAAATGTGCCCCATACTCTAAATTTGGCCCCACAAGTGGTTTATGAACAAGACATCTCGGCTCTTGTATCCTAATTTTCTAGATGTGATTGCCAGCATTGCATCCATCTTCTTCTCCACCAATTCAAACAATAGGTTATCTTCTTTTGGGTGTCCACTACAAGGACTCCCAAGTCCCTTTGCATCTTTGAATTTTGAATTTCTAAATAATAGTCTAATCTTTAATTGCTTTGACTAAAGTGAATGACCCTACACTTTCCAACATTGTATTTCAATTGCCACTTTTTTGCCCATTCTCCTAATCTATCCATCTCTCTGTAGCCTCTCCATTTATTTCTCACTACCTGCCCTTCCACCTATCTTGGTATCATCTGAAAACTTAGCTACAAGTAAGAGAAATCCAAAAGCTGGTGATGCTGGAAGGTTAAGTAGTCAAATACTTGCTGGATGAACTCAGGCAGTCAGAGAGAATCCATGGGCAGAAATAGTTAATCAACGTGTTGAGTCTGGACACTTTATAGAGACAAAGATAAGAATAGGTGAAATACTTAGAAAAAGAGGAAAGAAATGGAGGGAGAGGCCTGAAGGAGTATAGGACAGAAGACATGGGAATTGGACAGGAGTGTCTAAACTCAAGCCTCCTACAGCCAACCATTTTAACTCACCAAATCATTGTTACAATCACCTTGGCCTCATCCATTGTCAGAATGAGGCAAAACATAAACTTGAGGAACAACACATCATATTCTTCATGGACAACCTTAAACCTAATGGCATAACCACTACTCCCATCTAATTCAGCTGTTTCCAACTCTTCTTTACATATTTTTTACTTACTCTCTTTCTTCCTAATTTTGCTTTTCCCACCACTTTCACCATGGTTTCTCCATCTACCTGTCTTCCTTGAGGGTCCCTCCACCTTCCGTCTTATACTCTATAACTATTTAGTCCCTCCACCAGCTTCCTACATCATTTAGACATAAATTTAATAGGCAGTTTTGGCCACGACTTCATGCCACCTAATTACCCCCAATTGACCTACAACCCCTGGTACATTTATGAATGGCGAGAAGAAACCAGAGCCCACAGAGAAAATCGACGTAGACACAAGGAGAACGTACAACTTCCTTACAGGGAGTGTGGGACTTGAACCCCAGTCCCAATCACTGGCACTGTAACACTGTTGTTCTAACTGTGCCACTCTGCTATATAAATAGAATTTCACCTGTTCTTTGTTAGTCTTGATGAAGTGTTCAAACTCAAATGCTAACTGACCAATTCTACACATGGATGATCACTCACCTGCTGGGTTCCTTCAGCAATTTTTTTTCTTTTCAAATAATTACTCTGGTTCTATTTATCTTTTTCTTTGCTTTGTTAGTTTATAATTTTTTTTAAAAATTGGATTCTTCATTGTCCATATGGAAAATGCCCTAAGAAATGGTTACCTATTGGTAACCTACAGCTAATACTGCAAAGTTTTGAAGATCGCATAATATATTACTGGTTCCTGATACCATGTGTCCACTTTATAAGCATTGGGAGTATTTACTTGCCAAACTGTTATGTAACTGTCAATGCTACACATCTGTTTCCAAGTAAAACTCAGAGCCATAGCAGAATGTCTGATATTATTTCCAGTAAAATTTATATAATTTACAAATTGATTTCATGTATATAAACTTAGGAAACTGAAGTAATGAATAATCAGGTGGCATTGATATGAGTAGCATCTGCATTCAAAGTATTGTTGGCATTGTCCATTTTCCTAATAAATTCTAAATAAGTGACTTCCTATAAACAATATAATAAACAAGACCTTGGAGTTCAGTTACCGAGTGACCTATTGTGGACACACATCTCCTCACTTGTCAGGAAGGCACCACAGCGACTGCACTTCCTGAGAAGACTGAAGCAGGCACGGCTACCGGCCACCATTATGTCAACCTTCTACAGGTGTTCTATTGAGAGTGTCTTGGCCAGTTGCATCATAGTGTGGTATGGATGCTGCAGAGAAATGAATCGGAGGTCAATCCACAGGACTATAAGAGTGGCAGAGAGGATCACTGGAGTCTCCCTCCCTTCCCATCAATGGGATCTACCAGGATTGTTGTCTGAAGAAGGCACACCAAATCATGGAGGACTCCTTCCACCTGGCACACAGTATTTTTTGCTCGTCCCATTGGTAAAGATATAGAAGTATCGGAGCCAGCACAACTAGACTGTGGAACAGATTCTTCTCGCAGGCAGTGAGAATGCTGAATGACCAAAGGAATTGTGCATACTAACCATCCAAGACTCTCATATTCATGAAACAATATTTTTTTATTTGTATATATGCATACTTGTCTGTATGTGTGATATGACTGATGGTGTTTCTGTGTGTGTCTCCTCTTGAAAACAATTGCAAGAGGGGAACTCCTAAAATAGGGATCAGACAGGAAAAAGGATTCATTACACATAATAAGTTTGGGGAAATGAAATGCAAGTCAAAATGATTCCCATCAGCTATTTCAGTACAATTTTCATGTGCTGTAAATCAACATAACTTATCCTATCTTAAATAATTGTAAAGGCTAGGTTAATTAATAGTTTGGAGACATAAATTCCAATCACATCATGACATCTGATGAATTTGAATTAATTATTTAAATAGGTGGCACAGTTGGTGTAGCGATTAGCGCAATGCCTTTACAGTGCCAGCAACTGGGACTGGACCAGGGTTCAAATCCAGTGCCATCTGTAAGGAATTTGTACGTTCTCCCCGTGTCTGTGTGGGTTTTCCCCGTGTCTGTGTGGGTTTTCCCCGGGTACTCTGGTTTCCTCCCACCATTCAAAAACTTACAGGGGATGTATGTTAATTGGGTGTAAATTGGGCGGTATGAACTTATGGGCCGAAATGGCCAGTTACCGTGCTGTATGTCTAAACAAAGAAATAACCCGATTATTGTGAATCTTAAACTGATGGATTGTCATATATTTAAAAAAGCACATGGTTTCTTTAGAAGAAGAAATCTGTTGACCTTAGCTGCTTTGACAGATAACCCCAGATTCATAATAAACCAGTGAACTCTTGAATGCCTTTTGAATTGGTCTTGCAAATCCATCAATTCAAGTTCATCCAGATATAAATAATAAATATTGGCCTTGAAATTCCGTGATAGAATAAACAAAGCAGTCAAAGGCACCTCCTCACTGTGCTCTCATTGTTGACGTAGATGAGAGAATATCCTATTTGTAATTCCTGGAAGTTTAGTTTATCAGTGCTGCTGTGGGCTATCATTTGCTGCAAAAAGTACATCCTTAATAATTACAACCAATGGATCCTGCATGACTTGTTGAGTTTCTCCAGCATGTTTGCATTTTTCACTCAACCCCAGCATCTGATGACTTGCTGGTTTAATAATAATCAGCTGAATTGCACTGATCCGTTGCGAGATTCATGACATTCTTGATGTTGAAGATAATAATGGCACGATAAGTTTGATAAGTTTCTGTAAGATGGTGGTTGAATTATCATTGCCACTTTGTACTTTGAACAGTGTGCATTCACAAATCAAGAGCTGCAAGAAATGTATAAATAACAGCAGATGTACTTCTGTGGCAAGGTTTATTCTGCTCGCACTTCTGCACTGCCTCAACCGTTTCCCTCTGCTCATGGACCACAGTTTCAGTAAAGAAATGCAAGAACAATCATCAAATCGATTATCTCAGGTCCCCCAAATCAATGCCAATAGGCATCAAGAATGACTTGAAGGAGATTCTGTAAGTGTAATCTCTCTTAGTCCACCATTGAATATTCTTGTCAACTGTACAGTTGGCATCCTTGTTATGTGGCAGTGGATTCATCAGAAAAACATTGATAGAATATAGAACACTACAGCACAGTACAGGACCTCTGTCCCTGATGTTGTGACGATCTATATATTCCTACCAAAAAAAACCCCAAACCCTCCCTACCTCATAACCCTCTATTTTTATTTCATCCTTGTGCCTGTCTAAGAGCCTCTTAAACCCCCTAATGTTTCATCTTCCACCATCACCCCTGTTAATGCATTGCAGGCACTCATAACTGAAAAAAAAGTTATGCCCTTATGTCTTTCCTTCCTTTATTTTGTCCAGATATCCTCTGGTGTTTTCTACACCCGCACTATCCAACTGGCTATCCAACTTACCTCAGAATCTTGTAGACTTCTATTGGTCACCTTTCATCCTTCTTCGCTCCAAAGAGAAAAATCCTAGCTCTGCTAACCTTGCTTCATAAGACTTATCTTCCAGTCCAGGCAACATCCTGGCACTAATTCAAACTACCTCAGACAGATTAATTAAAAGTTAATTCCAGAATATCCTGGAAGCCATTGGTGAGCAAAGGTGTTCAAAGCATACTTGTTCTGTCGTGAAAAACAGTTAGGAACTATTTTTCCTGAGGGATTAATCAGCACTAATCTGGAAAGATCGAGAAGTATTGATATTGATGTCCACTTTGATCCATGAAATCCCTAGTCTCTCAGTGTCCATAGGAGGTAAAGCTATATTACAGATGGAGTCAGGCCTGAGCCTTTCCTAAAGGTATAGGCACCCCTTGAAGAGAGTTTGCAGTGGAGCAACTGAATGAAATGAAACACGAAAGTCTGCAGACACTGCAATTGTAGTCAAACATATATGTTGAGGAAGGGCTCAGATTGAAAAGTTGGTAAGATATCTTCAGCTCCTATGGGTGCTGTGAGACTGGCTAAGCTGATCTGAATATATACAGCTAATGTACTCATGACTTTCTGAATGAATCTACTATGAGGAAACCTCTCAAATGCCTTACTAAAATCAATATGCAGCTTGTCTACCACCTCAAAAAAACTCAGTTAGGCTCACAAAGTCATGCTGACTATCTTTAAGCAGACTATGCTTCTCTAAATACATGTAAATCCTGTCCCTAAGATTCCCGTCCAAAAGTCTGCAAACCACTGATGTAAGATACACTGGTCTATAATTCCACGAATTCTCCCTATTACCTTTTTTAAATCAAGCAGACTAATATTTAACATTCCCCAATCCTCTGGTACCTCTCCTGTGGCCAGGGTGTATGTAAATATCATTCCCAACACCTCAGTGATCTCTTCCTTCCCTTCCTATAACAACCTGGGTTATATTTTGCCCTGTCCTGGCGACTTCTCAATCCTAATATTTTAAGAAAATCCAGCACATCCTCTTTGTTAACCTCAACTTGCTCTAGCACATAAACCTACTCTATGCTCACCTTACATTGTCCAAGGTCCCTTGCTCTGGTGAACACTGAAACCAAGTATTCATTTAGGATCTCCCCTACCTCCCCTCCAGGCACACGTTTCCTATATTATCCTTAAGCAGCCCCACCTTCACTCTTTTTTTCTGTTCTTTAGACATGCATAGAACACCTTTGGGGTTTTCTTAATCCTTCTTGCCAAGGCCTTTTCATGAATCCTTCTCACTCTCCTATGACCTTTCTTCAGTCCCTTCCTGGTTACCATATAATTCTCATGAACCCTTCCTATCTTTTTCTTCCTAATGTATGCTTACTTCTTCCTCCTAACTAGTTGTCTCACCTCTTTTGTTAACCACAGTTCTCTTATCCTATCATCATTTTCCTGTCTCATTGGGACAAACTGATACAGAACCCCAAGCAAGTGGTCCCTAAATATCCTTCACATTACTTTTGTGTCCCCCCCCCCCAAAACATCTGTTCCCAAATTACTCTCCTCAGTCCCCCGTCTAATCCCATCATAATTATCCATTCCCCAATTAAACACTTCACCATTCTGTCTACTCCTGCCCTTGCCATAGCTATGCTAAAGGTCAGGGAGTTGTGGTCACTGACACCGAATTGCTTCCCCCACTGAGGGAATTGTCATCAGGTTCATTACCAAGTACTGGATCCAACTTGGCCTCTCCTCTAGTTGGCTTGTGTACACACTGTGACAGGAATCTTTCTCTGATAAATTCTGCCCCATCTATCCCTCTTGCAGTAAAGTAGACCAAATCAATATTAGGGAAGTTGAAGGTGCATCATGTTATTTTTTTCACTCTCAAAAGAGTGATTGCTTCTTCCCTGCTTCTGAATTCCACCTACACTGACTCAATGGACAATCCTTCCACAATATCCTCCCATTCTGAAGTGGTGATACTGTCCCTGATTAATAATGCTACTCCGCCATCTCTTTTTATCTCCCTTCTTATCTAAACCCAGGTACCTGCTTCAGCCAATCTCATCCTTGTGTCAGCCAAGTTGCTGTAAAGGCACAACATTGCAATTCCATATGCTGTTCCATGCTCCAAGTTCATCTCTCTTATTCTTAAAACTTCTAGTATTGAAATAAACCGCAAACCCTCCAAATGATTGCTTTTATGCTTCTTTTACTGCCTATCCTTCTTCACTGCCTCACTACACATTTCATCAAACTTTCCACTATCTGCTCTGTTCTATGCCCTATCATTCTGTATCCTATCCCCCTGCCAAACTAGTTTAAACCCTTCTGGAGCAAACCTCTTCATCAGAATATTGGTTCCCTTCCAGTTCAGATGTAACCCGTCCTTTCTGTTCAGATCGTACATTCCCAGAAAAGATCCCAATGATCCAGAAATGTGAACCCTTGCCCCCTGCACTAATTCTTCAGCCACGCATTTGTCTGACATATCATCCTATTCTGATCTTCACTGGCATGTGGCACAGGCAGCAATCCTGAGATTACTGTCCTTGGGATCTTGGTTTTCAGTTTCCTACCTAGCTCCCTGCATTCTCTGTTCAGGACCTCACCCCTTTTCATACCTATGCTGTTAATACCAATATGTACCACAACTTTTGGCTGCTCACTCTCTATTTTTAAGATGCCATGGATCCAATCATAAATGTCCTTGACCCTGTCACCTGGGAGGACATAAACCATATGGACATTTCTTTCATGTCCATACAACCTCTTGCGTGTCCCTTTAACTATTGAATCCCCTATCATTACTATTCTCCTTTTCTCCCTCCTTTCCTTCTGGGCCATAGTGACAGGCTCAGTGCCGGAGACACGGTTATTGCGGCTTTTCCCTGATATGTCATCCATTTGAATGCATCCAAATAGGTCTGCCTTCCTCTCTCTTGTCATGACACCCTGTGAATTGTTGCAGATCCTAATGTTACAAGACTAATGAAAAATTGCACTGTACAAGAAAGTGATTGGATAAATCAGAAATTCATTATATTCTTCATTAAATGTACCAACAAAGAATAATTATTACATCACAAAGTATTCTTATAATGGAGGGGAATGGCCAAAGGGACACCCTGCATTATTAAAACATCTCAGAGTATCTCACCCACTGTTGCCCTTCCCAGTATCGCGGACAGTATAAATCACACTCCAACTGGGCAGTGTGAAACACGTTCAAAGTGAAGGGTCACCTGGAGCCCACAAACATTGGCCGAAGTTCAAAGCATTGGATCCTTCTGCCCAAATAAATTTCCATTCCTCTCAAGCTATAAATTTCATTTTCAAACATCTATCTTAATTTACTGCAGCAGGATTAGTAACTACTCATGCGTAAGTAATAATTAGCACGAACCAGATTGAAATAATTAGTTGGCTTCTACCATACAAAAAATGGCAAATGGGTTGCCATTAATGGTCTCAGAAAAACATAACATTGCCTTTTTCAAGTATTAAAATTCCTAATATGAACAAAATTAGTACTGGAAGTAGTCAGCAGGTCACTTAGCCTCTCCGGAGAGAGAAAGAGTTTGCATTTCAGATCTGATATGACTGATTCAGAACTTATATTGCATCTTTGGAATTAACATTATTATATGCTATCCAACCACCTATAACAATAAAAATATATTCCATGTATCCATTTAGGAATTGGAATATAAGTAGGTATATTTTTTCTAATTGATCCAGTTATCATAAAATATAATGGCTTTGTTATGAATATAATTAGCTCATTTAATAAAATGTGATAAATGTTATATTTTTTTTCTTTTGAATAATTAATTAAAGCACTGATCATTCCATGCTGAAAATAAATGTTTCAAGTTCGGCAGTTGTTCAGTAACTTAAGTGAAGCTAGTTATTATATTGGCAAGAAAAGGATTAAAGTTCCATTTTGAGCCTAATGACTTTGGTATAATTTGTGATGCAATAATTATTCTTTGTTACTACATTTAATGAATAATATGAATTTCAGATGTATCTCAATCACTTTCTTGTACAGTGCAATTTTTCATTAGTCCTGCAACATGAGGATCTGCAACAATTCACAGGGCATCGTGGCAAGAGAGAGGAAGGTAGACCTATTTGCATCTTTCGAAAGGATTAAGAAGAGAAGCTTGGAAATCAGCAGTTCATTGAGAATAGGATTGAAGAGAGCATGGTCTCATGGACAAAAGAGATCAGGAAGGACTTCAGGAGAATCCAGCTTCTGTCTAAGCTCACCACCGAAGTGGTTCAATTGGGTAGTCACCCATATTAATGGCCATTGGCTTCTGTCGATGTACTCATTATGAATAACTGAATGAAGCTCATAAAATGGCAAGGTCTTTTCATAAATAGTTACACAGTTTACAAAATTAGTTACTTGCACACCTGACATTACATAAGACTACCTTTCACATTCTATCTGACAAAGTTGTATTGCATTGATCAGTTCCCTTTTCGAACCCAGCTCTTCCCTCATTAGCAGAACATTTGGCAAGATGGTGAAAATTGTAGAGTGGAATGCTGTTAAGAGGCAAAAGTGAATGGTCCCTGATCTACTTTGTAAATTTTCTTGCTTGATTTGGTTTTTTGATAAGATGACGCTTTACCGAGCATTGATTAAAATAAAACGTCTGACAGTCCTTTGCAGCCAGAATTTTTTTCAGTCGAGTATTCTGGCAATAAAATGAAATGAAGAAAATTATTTGTGTTGTGGACCATATGTCATTAAAGTGTGGGTGGATTGTAGTATTGTCTTGTGCAATTCTTGGCTTTATTCTGCTGGGAGATGCAGCTGAGGCAGCTCTGGGTAGTTACATCAACAAAAAGATATTTAAAACTATTCGTCCAACTCAGGTTTTGAAACAAATTGGACAACAAATAAATGCATTTGAAATAACAATTTTTAAACATATAATTGCTGTCATTATTATTGTTACAGCTTGTGATTTTACCCGAAATATTTAATTTGACACTGGGAGTAAAACAACTACCAAAATCACGCCCATGTTTATAAACCTTGTGCATGCAGTAAATGGTCTAAAGTGACACAGAATCTGCAATAATTATTTGGTTGAGCTATAGACTAGAAGAACAGTTGTGATTCTTGCTCTCTTGATAAAAAGAAAAAAAATCCTAGTTGGACCAGATTTTTCAGTAAATGATACGATTTATGCTTCAGCACAAATTTATACAGAAGCCAAAAATAATCCTGATACATTACATTAGAATAAAACAGGGTATCAAATCAAATAAACAAATTTTGGAGTTTATACCTTTAGATGGACAAATGAATGGACGTGGAGCATACAGAAGATGATCTTGTTGATTTGTATTTGAAATGGCTCCTCATTTGGCAGACAACACATTCCCCCACCGATTCCACTTCCATCTGGATTTGGCTCTGTGTTAATCAGCTCTTCTGGCAAATTGAGCAAATTGCCTGCTTGATTGAAGGTCTTGCAAATTGTATTTAAAGCTCCCATCAGGGCATGATCTATATCACTTGCAATAGACTGAGCATCATTTGGTTTGGGAGTGAAGAGAGGAGAAGCAACATAGAGTGGAAGATGAGGGGATGATTATCATTTTCCTTCAGGCAAGGATTCTGATTCTGGGCCACAAAAGGCCCAGCACCAAAGAATTTTTTTAAAAGATTTCCTTATGGATTGGGGAGTGGGTGAGTAGTGATTGGAGGAAATTTCTATACCTAACACACACACACACACACACACACACACACACACACACACACACACACACACACACACACACACACACACACACACACACACACACACACACACACACACACACACACACACACACACACACACACACACACACACACACACAAAAACTTGGATCCTCCCATGAATTTGAAATAACCATGGCAAGATCTTGCTGGCTCTGCTCTTGACAAGAATGATCTTTGTTCACAGTTTTCCCTTGCAATTCTAATTGTGTTCTTTTCATAGATATACCTCCTGGGCAACAGACCTGCACCATGTTCCCTGCTAGCTGCCAGGAGCCAAGTTTCCTGACTTTCACTTCCTAATGCATCTTCGCATTTCAGTCTGTGCATCATTCAGTTGTTGGGCAAGAATCCACATTGCTTTATTTCAGTGAGAATATGGTAGATTCAAAGCAAAAAGGCATTAATTTCTTTTCATTATCATTAGAAAATACTTCCTATATATCAGATACATCAACCATCTTTTCTACTTTTGTTAAAAAGACATGGGAAAGAGGTTGCATTAATTATATCTCATGCAGAAATTTTCAGCTCCTTTAAGCCACTGAGATTTTATTTACATTTTCAGAGATACATTGCCAAATACATGATGAAACTCGGATATTTTATTCATTGGATTTGTATCCTGATATGAGTGCAGTGTGAATGTATTCAGCAACTACTTTCCTGGGGAAGAATTCCAAAGATTTAGTACCTTACAGGTAATGATTATTTTCTTATCCTTCTCCTAAATTGCCAACTCTTGGTTTGAGACTCTAATTCTACATACTACAACATGGAAAAATCAACCTCACATACTTTAACCATATAACCATTACGGAGCAGAAACAGACCCTGTTGACCTTTCGAGTCCGCACCGGTTCACTGATTTTGTGCACCCTCTTCAGGCATTGGTCCCAGTAGATCTTCATTCAATAACGATGATATCCACTAATTTTTTTTCTTCCTCAGATACTATTGACAATAACAAAGGGGAATGGTTCGAGATAGTGTGTGTCAAATATTCCACCTTTTGTACTCTAGGTTGAATTTGAGCTGCCAATAAAAACGTCAATTTATCAATATCTTTTTGCTAACCCTGTGTGAAATCTTATGTTTTAGTGAGATTATTTAAAATCTTCTGAGCTCAAGAAAGTTTAGGCAAATTCTGCTTAATTGTTCCTAGTATGTGAATGCAGAAATCGCAGGAATCAATCTCCTATTGCTGCTTCTCCGGCAGCCATATTCCTCTTGACGTAAGTAGATGAAATTTGACACAATATTCCCAATGATGTCTAACCAGGGTCATATTTAAATTCCTTCCATTTAAAAATTAATCTTCCTTTCCAATTTTCCCATTGGTGTAGCGGTTAGCGCCACACTATTAGAGTGCCAGCGGCTCTGGTTCAAATACAGCACTGTCTGTAAGGAGTTTGTACATTCTCCCCATGTCTATGTGGGTTTTCCCCAGGTTCTCTGTTTTCCTCCCACCCTTCCAAAATGTATAAGGATTGTAGGTTGATTGGTACACTTGGCTTGTCGGCTAGAAGGCCCTGTTGCAATGCTGTCTGTCTAATTTAAAAATCTAATTTAATTTAAATTAAATGTATTACCTTCTGCCATGCCTATTCTCTTAACCTTTCTGCATCCTGAAACCTCTCTGTATGCTTCTCACAACTGTCACTGCCGCTAAGTATTGCTTTCGCAGCAAACTTAGGTAAATTGCTGTTAATTTCACCCAAATTATTGCAAAGGATTGTGAAAGCTGAGGCACAGCACTTGTCACACAGTTTCCCAAACAGAAAGAGGCCATTTTGTTCCTATTGGGTGTCTTCTGTTGGTGAAACAATCCTGAAATCACATCTTTGCATTCCCCTTATGCTCAATTTTTGTTTACAGGTCTTCTGTGCAGCACCTTCTTGAAGATCTGAAAATCTAAATACACCACATTGTTCAAGTTCCTTGGTGTATAACCATAGCATATATATTTACAAGGGATTTATATGTAGTACTTATAACTAAATAAATAAATATTGTTACATTCAAGGTAGAGTATCAGGAGGGATTGTATGAGCAGTTCATCAGTCATTCACCAATCTCACTGCCTGTTCGAAGAAGCCTGGTGGTTCTGGTTCCGATACTCCTGTTATCACTTTCCCAGTGGCAGTAGCAGGAAGACGCTGTGTGCGGAGTGGTGGAGGTCCTCAATAATTTTGTGAGCCCTCCAGGCACTGATCTCCATGATAGGGAGAGAAGGGAGACCCCAGTGATTCTCTCTGCTGCTCTTTGGTCCTGTGGATTGACCTCTGATCCAGCAACTGTACCAAACAGTGATGCAGCCAGACAGAATGCTGGAGAAACTCAGCAGGTCAAACAGGTAACAATACATAACTGACATTTTGGGCTAGTGACCTTCATCAAGAGCTCTTTATGAACCTTAATGAAGGGCTCTAGCCCGTAATGTCGGTCATGCATTTTTACATTTGCTTTATAAAGGACTCTGCTCGACCTGCTGAGTTTCTCCAGTGTTGTGTTTTAACTTCAATCATGACGTCTGCAGATTTTTGTGTTTTACTAATGGTCTCAATAGAGCTCCTGTAGAAAGTTGATAGGATCATGGTCAGTAGCCTTGCCTGCCTTAGTCTTCGCATTAAGTTCAGTCACTATTGAACCTTCCTGACAAATGAAGAAATATTGTGTGTCATCTATTCTGCTAGTTACCAAACTCAAAATGCTACCTAAACCTATTGCTAATTTATAACTCCCCTGCTACTATTTCAGTAATAACATAATAGAGCATTTTCCCTATTGCTGATGTCAGGCTAATTGGTCTAAACTTCTCTGTTTCCTCTCTCTTTCCTTTCTTAAATAATGGTTTGCACTCGCTATCTTCTGTCTGTAAGAATCAGGGCATCTATTTTCTGCATAGCCACCTCCTTCAAAAACATAGGATTCAGGTCATTAGATCCCAAACTAATATTTTCAATTCATCTTTTTTAACTAATAGTAAAACCAATGGTTCATTATTTTGAAGTGTTCTGTGTCTGATTCCATGAAGTCAAATGCAAAAAAAATTATTTTTATTTCTCAGCCAGTTCTTTATTCCCAACAAAAATTTTCTCTCTCCATCTGGAAGCAATCTACAGTGCCGATAGTTCTCAATTTTACATATCTATAGAAGCTTTTAAAGTCTCCTTTTATCACTACTACCCTTTGGTCATCTTTGCAAGATTATGAATATTGGAATAAAAATGTATATTGGAAAATATTCAATGAAAGCAATTATTGCTTTACAAATGATAGAATTTGAATATCTCAGAGAATCTACAGATTACATTGATATTGCCATTTGCCAATTTTTAAATATTGTAGAGTAAAATTCCCATTATCTGGCACCTACAGGGATCGTGGATGTTGGATATGTGAATTTTCTGACTGCTTCCAAAGCCTAACTAAGACAACTGCATTAAGAATACACCATTTAAAAGATAAAAGACAGTGCAAAAGGTAATTTGAAAAAAAAACACCAGTATTGTAATCTTTAATTATGTAAAGTTCACTTTAATCAGCTAATTCCTGTAACTTACATTTAAATCCAAACCCTGCTGACTCGTGCCATAACATGTTGCACTATTACTAATTGTGCTGCTGTCATAACTAACCCCCCCCCCCCCCCCCACCCCAACTCCTCATGCTGACAACCTGACACCTCCATACCAGTGTCCCAATCAGGCCCTCTGTGCAACTTCCTTTAAATTTGAACCCCTTATGCAAGCGCTGTAACAGTTTTGCGCTAGCCACTATGTGAACCTTGCCATATCACAATTAACTCCCCTACCCTCTGCTAACTTTACAAATAATGCCTTACTAATATATTTAATAATATATTAATAAAGATAAAGACTTACCAGGCATGGATAAGGAGACAATTTGGGAGAGTCACCCCAGCAGCGAGCAGCATCAGCTTTTCATCCTTGGCGTGGCCATTTTATTCAAATACAAGTTTATTGAAACTTTATTCAAACAGCTGCTGCGGGTGGGATGCAACTGGGGTGCTCTGCTGGCTGAATGTTTGCTCCCAAAGGGTTATGTGTTGCTTCAGAGAACATTTACTTTTACAAATTTAAACTTTTATTTAAAAAGAAAATCTTATTAATTTTAAAGCTCAATTTATTTATTTATTTCTTCTTCTTTTTTTTTGCCGGTTGTTTGAGTTTCCAGATGATTGAGTGCCGGATATTGTATTTGGATTTGCAATTGAAAGTAATTCTTGCACCTTGTTCTGCACAATTCTTTCTTTCTTCTTCTTTGGCTTGGCTTTGCAGACGAAGATTTATGGAGGGGTAAATGTCCACGTCAGCTGCAGGCTCGTTTGTGGCTGTCAAGTCCGATGCGGGACAGGCAGACACCAAGGGAAAATTGGTTGGTTGGGGTTGGGTGTTGGGTTTTTCGTCCTTTGCCTTTTGTCAGTGAGGTGGGCTCTGCGGTCTTCTTCAAAGGAGGTTGCTGCCCGCCGAACTGTGAGGCGCCAAGATGCACGGTTTGAGGCGATATCAGCCCACTGGCGGTGGTCAATGTGGCAGGCACCAAGAGATTTCTTTAGGCAGTCCTTGTACCTCTTCTTTGGTGCACCTCTGTCATGGTGGCCAGTGGAGAGCTCGCCATATAACACGATCTTGGGAAGGCGATGGTCCTCCATTCTGGAGACGTGACCTACAAAGCCACAAATTTGGCGAGACGTGTTTATGACAGTAAACTTGATTCTGATTACGATATCCTGATGAAAAGAGTGCATTTTGCGTTTTCAATTCACATATACTTACTACTCACTGTAATATTTCACTGTCGCTAACTGGTTTACCACCTGTTTCTGCAGTCTGTTCTCTGTACAAAATTAGCGCTCGGTAAATCAGCATCATTCCTTTGTTGCATGTCTCCCAGAAATGATTGACAATGCATGACACCCTGCACAATAGGAAACAGAGAGAAAGATTATGTTGATAAGCTGACATCTTGTGAGGCCGAATTCAAAAAATATACTTGAGTCCAACATCTCAGAAAATTAAAAACTTTTTTTTTTGGCTTGAGATAAAAGTGGTCAAAAGGATATTAAATGACATGCATAAATTTGTAGTTTAATTAGGATATTTGGGCAGCACAGGCTCATGGGCTGGAGGGGACTGTTGTCATGCTGTATGTTGAAACTCGAATTTCTGAAAAGAGTAAGCAGACTTTCTAAAAAGTCTAAAATGCTATTGAATCTGCAGCTTTTCATTGGTGATGTTGAAAAGAATGAATGGAATAAGCAAATTTTTCATATCCAACACCCTGAGATAATAGAAATGCGAGCTGTGTACCTAAAATCCAAGTTGTTCAATTTATTCAATAAGAAAGAAAGCAATTTCTCAAAATCTCAACAGTTTAGCACAAAAGTAATACAAAATGTGTTTGAACACTGATAAATAGATTGATATGGGCTGTCCACAAGAGATTAAATAATAAACATTACTATCAGTGAGCAAACATTAATTTACTTCAAAAAAGTAAGTGCCTTAATGGAATGGTATCCTTAATATCTCAAACATCTCTGTCTAATTCTTCCGTATCCATTGCCGATGCAACAGCAATTTTGGAAGAGGGCGATAAGGCTGAATGGAGGTCAAATCTTACGTGGGGGAATTTCTTTTCTTTTTAAAATATTTTTATTGCGTTTAATAGAGAACATATACAACATATACACATAATAATCCAATGAACGACATAAACCATATCATAAAATAGACAATATACATAGAATGCAGGTGGAAACATACCCATAATACTTTTCCTAACTTAATCTTATCTAAAACATTGAAGCCAGGATTGGATTAAATTAACAATTTACACATTCTTCATAGCATATCTAAATGTAATACTGAAAACTTGAGACAAAAGTAACTTTTTTTTAAAGTAAGTTATAAGTAAAATTCCCTTATTAAAAAAAGGGGAATTTATACTTTTCAGATAAAAAAAAATTAATATGATCAATTTTACACATCTTTATCTAATTTGCTAAAAAGAAAAAAAGGAAAAAAAACATATAATCAAACCCCTCCCTCCAAACAAGGTTAACTGATATAAATAATAAAGACATGAATCGAATATTGACCTCCAGAAACCAGACAGCACATCTCCAGAACATCCAGACACCTTCAATCTTTAACTTGTGATAGTAATCCATGAATGGACCCCGCATCTTATGAAAATTAAACTTTACACTTTTAATGTTATGTCCAATTTTTTTCCCTAAACTTAGGTAAGACATGATATCATAGGAGGAGTGTGGTCTTTCCATTTCATCAACATTTCCCATCTAGCTATCAATGAGGTAAAAGCTAAAATTTGAGGAATTTCAATGTTTATTAATCAAAGAAAAAAATCAACGCACTATAAAAATTGAAATGACTCTTCCCCTTCGAGCACCAGCTTCACAGTTAATGGAGCAGGTAGATCACGGAGTTGATTTCCTCCTAAAGCATATTTCCTGCGCATATTAGATTTTCCTGCGTGAAGTAAAACACTGAAGTCTGCAGTCACTGTGACTGAAGTAAAAACAGGGAGGCTGGAGAAATTTCTTCGCAATGGCACAGTAATGTTCTATGATAACACAACAATTTCCAAGCTTTGTGTTGTCCTAATGTAGACATTGTAGGCCCTGGAGCATTTGCTGTGTGACTGTATGTTTGTTAGTGACTCAAATAATGGCAATTCCTCAAGCTTGAGCCAATCAAACTAGGAATCAGATCCCAGCTGTACATAGATCTTCTCCACATCCTCACCTGCTCTTTTACAAGTTGAAAGCCTGATTTTGTCAGTGTGCTACTGCATGTAGAAAATATAAATCCAAAGAAAGATATCACATGACCTAAAGTATATGACATGAAGTCTATAATCGAGTGACAAAATGAAAGGAGGAAAGCAAGACGAGTATAACTTTTCATGCATTCAGTGAATCAGGTTAAATGTGCCAGGGTCGAGAAGAGCCAGTGAGCCAGCACAATCACATCCATGGAGACATTTGCAGTTAGCAGAAAACAAAATGTGCCATCTGCTGCAAGGACATGAGCAGTTGGCATCTGCCAAAGGGATGTATGACACGAACAATCAAATTTTTCCCCCCTCCACCTTGCAGTGACATTACAATTCCGACATATCAGCTGGTAATTATGAGCACCCTCCTCACATCTACCTCATACTGCAGCATCTGCTACTCACTAGACATAGGTAATCATGAACCAAGATCTGCAAGCATATGGTCGAGTTGCCAGCAAGAGGTTGTGTTTTATGTCTAGTGAGTAGCAGATGCTGCAGTATGAGGTAGATGTGAGGAAGGTGCTGATTGATTTTTTAAAAAAAAATCTTTAATCCTCTGGCACAATTTGAAATTGCCCAGTGAACTCCATAAAGATCCCTTAATTCTTGCTCCAGATTACAGCATCTGTAATTCTCCTGTGTGGTTCAATGTAATTCTTTAGGGTCCTTTGACTCTAAATGTAAGGGACCATTACACTTTGTTCTCTTCTCCTGTGTCATTTTACCTGCTCTTACTCACATATTGCACTGTAAAACACAAAAGTCTGCACACATTCCCATTGTAGTAAAAACGCACTGAAATGCTGGAAGAACACAGCTGGTCTTTTAGCATCCCATCTTTGGCTTGGCTTCGCGGACGAAGATTTATGGAGGGGGTAAAAAGTCCACGTCAGCTGCAGGCTCGTTTGTGGCTGACAAGTCCGATGCGGGACAGGCAGACACGATTGCAGCGGTTGCAAGGGAAAATTGGTTGGTTGGGGTTGGGTGTTGGGTTTTTCCTCCTTTGCCTTTTGTCAGTGAGGTGGGCTCTGCGGTCTTCTTCAAAGGAGGTTGCTGCCCGCCAAACTGTGAGGCGCCAAGATGCACGGTTTGAGGCGTTATCAGCCCACTGGCGGTGGTCAATGTGGCAGGCACCAAGAGATTTCTTTAGGCAGTCCTTGTACCTTTTCTTTGGTGCACCTCTGTCACGGTGGCCAGTGGAGAGCTCGCCATATAACACGATCTTGGGAAGGCGATGGTCCTCCATTCTGGAGACGTGACCCATCCAGCGCAGCTGGATCTTCAGCAGCGTGGACTCGATGCTGTCGACCTCTGCCATCTCGAGTACCTCGACGTTAGGGGTGTGAACGCTCCAATGGATGTTGAGGATGGAGCGGAGACAACGCTGGTGGAAGCGTTCTAGGAGCCGTAGGTGGTGCCGGTAGAGGACCCATGATTCGGAGCCGAACAGGAGTGTGGGTATGACAACGGCTCTGTATACGCTTATCTTTGTGAGGTTTTTCAGTTGGTTGTTTTTCCAGACTCTTTTGTGTAGTCTTCCAAAGGCACTATTTGCCTTGGCGAGTCTGTTGTCTATCTTGTTGTCGATCCTTGCATCTGATGAAATGGTGCAGCCGAGATAGGTAAACTGGTTGACCGTTTTGAGTTTAGCATCCCATAAGAGACAAAGATATATATATTGGCAACGTTTCAGGCCTAAGCCCTTCTTCAAGGAATAAGTAGAATGAGCCAAAAGCAGGACATCTCAAAATGTAAATAATGGGGGAGGAACCCAGACTAAGAGTTGAATCCTATCTCTCTTCTCTTGAGAGTTCCTTAGTCTGCAAAAAAAACCTGATCAAGTCTAATTTGAAATAGCTCATCATTCACAAACATCTAACAGCTTTTGTGACACTTATATAACTAGTCAAGAGTCTGTTCATTTATACTCTTCCTCAAAATGAAGCCTCCTCGCATATCAAAGTGAATAATCCTGCCACTTGGTTGAAGCGGACAGAACTTTGGTGCCAAGTAGCGATAATAAGATTGCTACCTATTTGGGTTTGGAAGGCACAGTTGTTATTTTGATCCTTTTAATAGTGTTTCAGCACTGTTCTTTGTAACATAAAGTCTCACCTTAGTCTTATTTCCATACTTAAACATGAACAATATACTTGGTTCTTGCTTTTTATCTCATCAAATGTTAATTGAATAGTTGTACAGTATACCAGTCAGAGATATATTTTGCAAATCTAAGCATCAGGTGTTCCTTGTAATATCCACTGAAAGTCTCCTTGGAACATTACTGGATTATTTTGTAACCGTAAATGGCAGATGGCAAAAGGTAATGCAATGATTTTCAAGTACATGGTGTAGTGGGTAAATGTGAAGCATTTAATAGGTAAGATAACTGAATGTGAGAATATGAGTTAAACTAATGAAATAATTTTAAGTTGGATACTCTTCGCAATCATATAAAATTTTTTAAAAGTCCCAAACTCCAGATACTAGAAATCTGGACAACTAAGAATCCGGACTTGTCGAAAACTCTCAAACGTTTAAAATTTAGTGGTCTTTTGTTTGCATTCATGCGTGGGTAAGCACCTTAGATGCACTGCAGCAACAAGTGACCACAAAGGTATGTCACTGTCAAAAAAATATTAATTTGTAGAAAATAGCTTCTGCATTTTTATTTCACAATGTTCATTTTTAAACATAATTTCAAGATTCATTTTTGTAGTTAAAAAAAGTTTACATTCTTATCAAATGTTGACTATTTTTCTTGAAAACTGCTCATTTTGATAAATAATGACGCTGTATTTGCCTGTTCTTCTCCTTTTTATTCCTCCTTAAATTTGAATTTTCCGAGAATCCTGAAAATCAAAAAATCCGGACTGATCTAATCCCCAAATGGTCTGGATTTTAGGACTTCTACTGTTCTTTTTAAAAGAAGCCTGCTTTGATATCTTCAAGGATCATGAGTTAGGTTACAAAATCCTGAGTACTAGAGGGTAGAGTGTGTACCATTCCTACTGACAGATTGCCCTGAGACCTCCTTACATCATGGCTTCAATGGGCATATTCTGATGAAGCTGCATCTTAAAATTCTGAGGCTTCAGAAAGTGGTAGCTGACTTGAACAGGACTATGTCCTGTGGAGTGTCAACAGTGACGTGATTTTTATAATGCTCCTACTCTGTTCACCAGCAGCTAGAGCAAATTAACACTTCCCCTTAGAGTGAGAGAAACAAATCGATAGAGTGGATACCTGATGGAAGGGGAGGATGGGAGTTGCAGACTTGTGACACTCAAAGTGCCATCTATAATTGAGTTTAATGGATATTGATTTCTTCAAAATTCCACAGTAATGCTTCATAAAATGGGCAAAAAGACATCTTAGAAATATACTGACACCACAAAGTCAAGACAAAACAAATATCAAGAATTTATTTTAGAGCATTGTAAATGTTGTGAACAATTTATATTCTATAGTTCTGTTATGATACATTAGGTTCTTAAAATTATATATCAGAAATGGAAAAAAAAAGAAAAAAGTATTTAATTGGAGGATGTTTCACAAAGCAGTTGTTATTGTGTACAGCAATCGACTGATATCTTGGGAGTAATCATCAATCAATGTGTCAGCTTCAGAGACTTTTACAGCATCATTCATGGAAACTGTGTGCAATGATTTCCAATATTGATGATTTACTATTCCAAAGGAAAATGTATTTTGAAATCTTGACTTTATTTTCCTTTCAAACAGAAATATTAAGAGAATAAATATATTTACCATTTTTCTTGTATAGATTAACCATGCCTCTTTTACTGAGGAACATTAAATGTATCTTTATTGATATCTACCTATATTCATGCCAGTTAAATCTTCCATTCCTTTAATTGTCTACATTATGTTTCACTCCATATACTATGAGGTGGAACTATACACTGCAGGTCAGTCAGGATGTGAAGACATATCATCTCTTATTGCTTGCAATACATAATATATATAAGGGATGAGTTGTCTATTCTTATTTATGAAAAGACTCTAAGCTGACTGAATATCAAAAAAATGAATATTATAAATTTGAAATAAAAACATAAATTCTGCAAATATTCAGCAAATTAGGGCAGCATCTGTGGAAAGAGCAACAAAGTTAACATTCCATGCAAGGACCCTTTATCTGAACATAAGAAATGACTAGACGTATTACATGAAGAGATATAATAGAGGGCAGATAAGATTAAAGGAAAATGTTTCATATCCTGAGGCCAGGGTGCTCTATTCTCTGCGAGAGGTCAAACCTAAATTACACAGCTTTAACATGTCCCCTTATATGTTTTTCTCTCCCTAACTTTCTTATTAACATTACCAACCAGACAAATTCTTAAATCAAGACAGCCCTTGCCTCAAAATTCTATTCCCTATCCCCTCCCATCCATCTGATTCCATCCATACTGGCTTAATCAGAATCTTCAGATCATCTTTATAATCTCCCAGTGTCAAATCTATGTTTGCCTTTTACTAAATTATGAGCAGTTTTGCATTTATATTCGAGGTTTAATTAAGACCATCCTTGTTGGTGCCAACTATTTCTACAATAAAAAAAAAACACATATTTATTTTTCAAATGTTGTGAAATTTAGAACTTTTATTTGAGGTAAATAAGTAATGATTTGTAATGTGATACAGACATGGTCTAGGAATAATGACCTCACGAGAGGAATCTATAAATTCATGCTCATAGGTTTCATTAGACGTAGAAAAATAATTATTAAAAGGAATAAGGCCAAGGGAAGCTATAGAGACAGGTAAAATGTAATGTTTTTTACAGGTAGATTGATAAGAAAAATTAGGTGTTTAATGTGTTCAATTACTTGACTTTTCCTCCTTCTTAATTTTCCACAAATGCCAAATATCTCTTTTTTCTTGAGGATTTAATGTTCGAGGTAGTTAGTATTCACCAGGAAGAAAAAGAGACAATTTGATGAGAAAAATTGGGAAGTTACTCTTCTTGAAACAGCTCTGAAATGGAATGAAAATGGCAGAGCTGACTCAATGGTCTAATTCTGCTCTTCAGTCTTAAGGTCTCATGAAAAAGTAATGTAAAAAGTAGCCAAAGACTTCAAGCCAAATAGAAGGGATAGGGATGTCATCACACATGAGCTAAAGAGATAGGTGCATGAACATATAATTTAAGTGGTATACTTCCCATTGCACAAAGGAATTCTCAGCCTAGTGTCTCCACATAGTAGCTGTGATGGCTTCAGAGGGAGCTAATGGTAAGGAGAACTGAGGGCTTTGCCAAGAATATTCAGCACAAAAGCTGTCCATAGTTAGCAGTTTCCTAAATAAAGGTGCTGACAGTGAAATAATGTATCACGCATCTCTCTGAATCGGGGTAGACGAAAAGACTAAAGCATCTTAATTGATTGGTTTTGAACTCACAGGTCACAGTGATTGAAGAAAAGTAGGATATGGGTTATTTGCTCAATTATTTGAATTTTGATTTACACATGTCCTCCTAAAATGTAATTGAGGTTTCTGTAGCAACACTGGTGATGTCTTGAAGTACCGACGATAGTGATTTTATTAAATTGTATAGATGTGGAATATTAGATCGGAATACAATGTGAAAAGTACATTAATTCACCATACATATGTGCTGCTCTTAGATATATTAGTGTGAAAAGTAAAGTTAGTTGTGAGATATAGTTTGTTAGGGACAAGTCACAGTTTGAAGTTTAATTAAAATAAATTTGAACTGTCAGAAAAAAAAGACAAGATATCCATCCACCTGCATTCTTAATTCAATCCTTGAATAGAGAATCTCATAAACACTATTCTCCACTAACCTATTGTGCAATAACATTTATAATTAATTTCTTGAAAATGGGGTCATTTGTGATAATAATCAAACACATGTAATCTGTGAAAAATTAGGTGTTTAATGTGTTCAATTACTTGACTTTACCTCCTTCTTAATTTTCCACAAATGCCAAATATCTCTTTTTTCTTAAGGATTTAATGTTCAAGTTAGTTAGTATTCACCAGAACCGTTAAGTTCCAAGGAAATTCTGGATAGGCAGGGACATCTTTTATTGGTGTATAGATGGTGAAGGTGGGTGGGGGGGGGGGGGGGGGGGTGGGATGGGGAGCAACACCTAATAGAGGTGTATAAAATCATGAAGTGCATAAATAAGGTGAATGGTGATGGTCTTTTCCCAAGGTAGGGGATTTAAGGGGAGAGGTGAATCAATCAAATTGAATCTGAGAGGCAACTTTTCACACAAAGTGCAGGGGGTAGGTTTCTGGGGTGTGCAGCCAAGGGAAGCAATTGAGGCAGGTAAAATGTAATGTTTAGCAGACATTTTTTTACAGGTAGATTGATAAGAAAGATTTGGAGGGATATAGACCAAACTCAGGCAAATGGGACCCGCTCTGGTAGACAGCAGTTGATGTAGATGAGTTGGGATGAAGGGCCTGTTTCTGTCCTGTTCAACTCGAGAGTCTATGGTCAAATGATTAAATAAAAGGTCCAGCTGTTGGCAAGAATGTAACACCTGGTTTCAACAAACCAACAAATCAAAAATTTGATGGCCAGGAATTGGTCTGTATATTCAGAATCAAAATCAGAATTTATAGTCGTGGACATGCCACAAAATGTGTTGTTTTGCGGCAGAATGACAGTGCAACCATTTATATAAACCACATTACAAAATTAAGAAAAATAGTACAAGAAAAAAACAAAGTAATGTGTCTATGGTTCATTGTTCATTCAGAAATCTGAAGGCAGGGGGGACACTGAGTGCTCGTCTTCAGGCTCCTGTACCTTTTTACCACTGGTAGCAGAGTGAAGAGGGCATGGCCTTGGTGGTGAGGATCTTTGAGGATAGAGGCTGCTTTATTAAGAGAACACCTCTTGTAGTTATCCTTGATGGAGTGAAGACTGGTGCCCATGATGTCGCATCCCGAGTTAAAAAATCTCTGATATTTTTTTGTCCTGAGTATTGGCACTTCCATACCAGGCATTTATGCAACCAGTAAATGTTTGCGAGAGTCTTCAGTGACATATCGAATCTCCTCAGACTCCTCACAAAGTATAGCTGCCGGTGAACCTTCTTTGATATTGCATATTTATATTCTTTGATATAAATCCTCCAGGATAGATCCTCTCAGATCCAAATTAAACAGTTATATGGTTATATGGTTATGGTTATATTGACAAGCAGAAATTTGATGCTCTCCATTGGTGGCATCTCAATGGTTTCCTTCTGAAGCAATCCGGAGGAAGCTAGAGAGAGAGGTAGAGACTCATCATCTATGGCAGGAAGAGCAGGACAGTGCATCCTACAAAGTGAGGTTGAACACCATAAATGGCTGTGGTCCTTCACTACCCAATGAGTTGAACAACTTCTATGCCCTCCTTGAGAAGGAGAACAGTGCCTACGAGAATCTCTGCCAAGGCTGAGGACCCTGTGATATTTGTCTCTGAAACCAACATCAGAATATCATACAAGGGGTGAATCCTCGGAGGGTATCAGTCCCTGATGAAATACCTGGCAAGATACTGAAAATCTGTGCCATATGGCTTCTCCTCATCAACTACAGCTCACTCTTCAATACCATTCTTCCTAGTCAATAAGCTCCAAACCCTTGGTCCCTTCAGGTCCTTCTGCAACTGGATCCTGGACTTCCTATTGGAAGACCACAGTCAGTACAAATTGGAAACAACATCTCCTCCTCACTCAGCATCAACACAGGCACATCTCAAGGATACGGGCTTAGGCCACTGCTTACTCTCTCTACACCCATGATTGTGTTGGCTAGGCACAATTCAAGTCCTATCTACAAATGTACTGCTGATGCCATGATTGTCGACAGAATCAGAAAGCATATAGGAGGGAGATAGATCAGCTTGTTGAATGGTGTCGCTCAACATTAGCAAGCTTTTGATGTTTATAGCAGCAGAATAAATGATCTCTTCTCAAATAAAAACTAATAACCATATAATAGGGTAAGTTATTGTCCTCAGTTAATCTTGCATACTTTAAGTCTTTTCACTTCAATTTGAAAATGTTTAGCCTTTTTAAAGCCTGATGATCTTGTTTCATTTGTGATAAATTATTGCCTGGATGATAAATTTTCTGCAGAATTCTTCACGAGAATATTTCATATATGAGGCCCTATTTTCAAAATGCACAAGCGGGTGCATTGTTTCTTCAGCGAGAATTTTTGTACTTTTAATTAACCTGTAAACATAATTTCTATTATGAACAAAAATGAGTTATTAACAAAGTATAATTGTTATCCACATATGCTCTTATTTGCTTAATACTCCTTGCATTTCCTACTGTATATTATTATGTAATATTGGATTGCAGAGTGACTTGCACCAGTATTAAATTATTGCATTGCAACCGGATGTTATATTATTCTGTTTATTCATCAGTCTGGAGAAGATACTTCCTTTTGTTAGATAATTTTAAACTAAGGGTGACATTCTGAAAATGAAGGATGGTCCATTTAAGACAGAGATTATGTGATTTTTTTTGTTTGCTCAGAGAAGTTGGGGAAACCACCTTTGAATTTGGTGAGGTAGAGGTAGGTAGATTATTTCTAAAATTAAAGGGGATAAAAAGTTACCACCAGAAGATGAGAATGCAAAATTGAGATTACAGTCAGTTTAGCCATGATCTGACTAAAAGCCAGAACAGCTTCCAGGGTCAGAGTGATCTATTCCTTCTCTCAGTTCTGCATCTGGCATCTGTTCATCCTGTATTTTAAAAGATCCACCCCTTGTGACTGTGCCTTCAGCTGCAAGCCTCTTATATTCTAGTGTTCCTCAATGAATGTTTCTTCCTCTCTTTCTTCCTTTATGATGCTCTTCTTTTAAAAGCTCCTTTTCTAAAAAACTTTATTTATTCGTTCAAAAAACAAATAATATATGACATATACAGCAATTAAACATGAACATTTTTTATATATATATATATAGAAAAAAAGGGAAAAAAAAGAACCCCCCTCCACCCTCAGCCAACTTTCCTAAGGATAGCCATAAAAAAAAGAAGGGGGGGAAACAAATAAATAAATAGCTCCTTTTATGACTCAAACTTTTGATCATTTTCCCTACCATTTTGCTTTGACCTTGTGACAGTTTTCTTTCTGTGGAGCAAGAAGTTGTTTCTTCCCAGTAGTGGAAGTTGCTAACTGCAAAGTTTGCAATGCATAAAATTCCTTAATTAAACAATTCATGTCTGATGTGAACTTGCATTACCATATCAATAGTTTGGCTCTGTGGACATAGTGGATTTATCAATTATGTATTGTATGGTATTACCTTCCATTGAAAACTTCCAATGTTCAAATTCGCCATGAATAATTTTCTAGAGGTACAGTGGGACATATTCTTTTGTTTATTAAATATTCAATATAAATTTACCATTAATTGGTTCATGTAATATGTTCAGGCACTAACTAAGTAAACTGAAAAGGATGACCACATTAAGCATATAGTGAAAAAAAAAATCTGCCACTCAACAAGTGTCATTGGACATTTTTAAGACTGACTATTGACAACAGGGGAAATCTAAAGTTGATGCGCAGTAGATAGCAGGTGAAAGATATAATTGCGCCCTATAAGTAACAGAAAGGTATCGTCTTTTGTAGATGTTTGTCATAACTCTCACTGATAGAATAGAGTGGAACAAACATTTACAATAGATTATACATT